>NC_136261.1:372889300-373076800 GCF_964187855.1 Myxine glutinosa | reverse complement strand
AGGCTCGACAAAGAAATACAATAAATAATGGTTGAATGAAAATAAGTGCAATGTCATAGGAATGAAAGGTGAGGTAAAAACGAATATCGTAATTTGAGACGTCTCCACTCATACCTGAATACAGACAGGGGAATGATTAAAGAAAATAAAAATAAAATCCCGTCTTTTATTTGGCACTCAGCTCTGGCCTCGTCGAGCACTTTGGTGGGGTCAGTCGACTAGAGGACCGCGCATCAAAGCCCCCAAACAATGGGGCCTGTCAAGCACACCAGCACACTGAGCCATGCAGCAGGCAGCCAAACGTTCCCCCGCTCGATTCAGGCCCAGCCAGAACAACCCGGTCCTTAGCTCCCTGGAAGAGTTCCGAGTCAAAACAACACCCCAGGCTCCAACGCTGCAAGGTTTTCTGGGCTCCAAACAGTTCTCCTCAAGCACACACGAGAAAACGCAACCACCCGCCACCAAGCCAGCACCAAAGAGAGAGAGAGAGAGTGGGGCAGGGACACACCCTCCTTTTTCCCTAGCTGAAGTCACTCCCCGACCAATCCCCACGCCCCATTGAATCATTCCATATGCTCTCAACCAACGACGAACTTCGGGGTGTGGCCGATCGGTCACGATCCCTTGGAGGCGGAATCTAGCAGTCGTTCGGGAATGTTCGTCTTTCTGTTGGCAATGTCGGCTTAATGGCCGTTGTTGTTATTGTTGTTGTTGGTGAACCAGGGTTTTTATGGCCGGTCTTTTTACTTGTAAAAAACAGAAGGGAAAATCACAGGAGGCAATTACATACTGGGAATTATCCTTAAACCCTATCTAGTGAATACAAAACCACCCTCCGTGTGGTGACATGCAAACACTCTTAACCTGACAGGTTCCTTATTTATTATATCATGGTTCCTCTTCTTTGCGTGCAAGGTCCATGCTAAAACCTATACAATCTTAACTCCACGATGGTATTTCTGCCCTACCCCCACAAATGTATCAATATCGTTAATGGGGCACTGAATTCACTGGCAAATCCACAAATCAAACAGACTGGGATTCCATCAGGCCTCACCTGCTATGAGGATTCACAACCGGTGACATGTTTTCAAAATCCTATTTTACTCCTGAATGTAAAAATTGCCCAAATGAATTGTATTATTGGGAGAGTTGTTTGAAGTGTGTATCTTGAGATTGTGGCGGGCACAAGGGGCAATAATTCCGCGCACCAGTGGGTGGCTCCTGACCACGTCCTGTTCTCCTGACATTGCCCCCGGGCGTGGCCGGTCGGCCAACAGGCGGGGCATGTCCTCAGTTCCACCCTGCGCCTCGTGACGCCTTCGCTCCGGGCGTGGCCCGAGCTGCGCCTCCACACCCAGATGCTCGCGCCACCCACTGGTGCGCGGAATTATTGCCCACTGACAATGTGTCCACCACACGCGCCCCCCCAGAATTCCCACGCACCTGAAGGGTGAGCTTGCGGGGAAGCCGGATGACCCGGCCGAAACGCCCTCTGGCGATGCGTGCAGGGCTGGGGGGTAGCGGGACGGCGGGGCTGGGGGGTGCCGGGGGTCTGATGCGTCCAGGCGGGGAGCGAAAGCTCATGCCCCACCTTTCGACCGATCGGCCACGCCCGGGGACTAGGCGTGGCCTCGGCACATATAGGCGGGCTCTAAGCTCGAGCCCGCTCAGTGCTGAAGTACGAACTTTGAATAAAGACTCTTTGTTGTACTAACGCGTTGTGGCCTACCTCTCTGGCAATCGAGTAGTGTGTGCGCAGCACCACACTGGTGACCACGATTGGTTCAGCCGTCGCTGACCACCGAACGCGCCATGGCCACCAACGCCGTCGCAGTTAAACTCCCGGAGTTTTGGGAAGCGCAAGCCGACATCTGGTTTGTCCAGGCCGAAGCTCAGTTCCAGCTCCAAGGCATCACGGCGGACGAGACCCGGTACTACCACGTGGTCGCCACCCTCGGGCCCGGCACTGCCGCCCATGTCGTGTCCATCCTTCGGCGCCCACCGGGCGACCACAAGTACGAGGCGCTCAAACGTCTCCTGCTCGCCACGTTTGGGCTCACGGAGCTCGAACGGGCCGATCGCCTCCTGGACCTTCCCAAACTCGGCGACACACGACCATCCGTCCAGATGGAATTTATGCTGTCGCTGCTTGGTGACCAGCCCCCAGATTTCTTATTCCGGGCGCTTTTCCTACGCCAGCTACCTGCACAGGTACGCATCGCGCTGGCCGGTTCCAAAATAAAGGAACCCTCCGCCCTGGCCGTAGAGGCCGACAAGTTTTTCGCAGCCTGCGATACGTGGTCGGTTTGTGGTGCTGCCGTAGTGGATCCCGGGGCGGCGGCTACAACGCCCCTCATGGCCGCTGCCACGCCCTGCCCACCACCGCCGCCGCCGCCGCAAACCTGGTGCTACTACCACGCCAGGTTCGGCCGCAAGGCTAAATCGTGTCGTCCGCCATGCTCTTTTGACAGGTCGGGAAACGACCGGGCTGGCGCTCATTAGCAGCCCTGAGCGTCGGCCATTCCGGCAGCCTCCTGTTCATCATGGACACCTTGTCTGGGCGCCGTTTTCTTTGCGACACAGGAGCGCAGGTAAGCGTCCTCCCCGCCTCCACGTCCGACAAGCAAACCACGGGCCGGGGCCCCGCTTTGCTTGCGGCCAACGGTACACCCATCCGCAGATTCGGGAAGCGTTGCCTCTCACTGCGGTTCGGAGGGCAGCGCTTTCAATGGTCGTTCGTGACCGCCAGCATGCCGATGGCACTGCTCGGTGCGGACGTCCTTTGTGCGAATGGGCTGTTGGTCGATGTGAAGCGCAGACGGCTCGTCCAGGCCGAAACCTTCAGCTTGCTCGCTTGTTCGCTGAGCGGCTCGTTGAGCGGCTCAATGAGCGGCTCACCGAGCGGCTTGCCAAGCAGCTTGCTGGAAGGTTCCGTCCCGGCGAGTTTAGTTTGCACGCTTCCGGCAGCGGACGACTTTACCCGCCTCCTCGCCAGTTTCCCGGCCCTCACGCGGCCCACCTTCTCAGCGGTGACCGTTAAACACGGGGTGGAGCACCATATCCCCACAGTCGGGCCGCCAGTCTATGCCCGGGCACGCCGACTCGAGCCCACGAAGCTCGCCGTGGCGAAAGCGGAGTTCGCCACGCTGGAGCGGCTGGGGATCGTACGGCGCTCCAACAGCGCTTGGGCTTCTCCTCTGCACATTGTGCCGAAGCCCAGCAGAGGATGGCGGCCGTGCGGGGGCTACCGCCGGCTCAATGATGCCACCACCCCCGACCGCTACCCGGTCCCGCATATCCAGGACTTTTCCGCCCGGTTGGCAAACACGACCGTGTTTTCCAAGGTGGACCTCATCCGGGGCTACCACCAGGTCCCCGTCCAACCGGATGATGTCCCGAAGACGGCCGTCATCACCCCTTTCGGCCTCTTCGAGTTCCTGAGGATGCCCTTCGGGTTGAAGAATGCGGCCCAGGCATTCCAACGGCTTATGGACAGCGTCTTGCGCGACTTAACTTTCCTCTTCGTCTACCTGGACGACATCCTAGTCGCGAGCGCGTCCCGGGAGGAGCACCTACTCCACCTCCGCACGCTTTTTGAACGCCTGGGCCAGCATGGCCTAATCATCAACCCCGCCAAGTGCCGTTTCGGCGTCGCCACCATCGACTTATTGGGGCACCGCATCACCAGGCACGGGGCCGTCCCTTTACCGGCCAAGGTGGAGGTGGTCAGTGATTTCCCGCGGCCCCGCACGATCAAGGGACTCCAGGAGTTCCTGGGAATGGTAAATTTTTACCACCGCTTCATGCCCCATGTCGCCCAGCTCCTCCGCCCCCTGCACGAGGCCCTCCGGGGCAAGCCGGGCAAAGGTGGCGTTGCCTGGTCGGAGCCGATGGCCACGGCGTTTGCGGGCGCAAAGCTGGCCCTGGCCAAAGCCACCATGCTGGCGCACCCGGCACCCGATGCCCCGATCGCGCTCACCACCGACGCGTCGGACTATGTGGTGGGTGCGGTGCACGAGCAGTGGGTGCGTGGTGCTTGGCAACCACTCGCGTTTTTTAGCCGGCAGCTTCGCCCGCATGAACGCCGCTATAGCACCTTTGACCGCGAGCTGCTAGGGCTCCACCTGGTGGTCCGACACTTCCGCCATCTGCTCGAGGGCCGCCCGTTCACGGCTTTCGTCGACCACAAGCCCCTTGTGTTCCCGATGGCCAAGGTCGCCGAGCCATGGTCGGCACGGCAGCAGCATCACCTCTCTGCCGTGTCTGAGTACATGACGGACATCCATCACGTGGCGGGTAAAGACAACCCGGTGGCGGATTGCCTTTCCCGGTCAGTCGTGCACGCGGTCCACCACGGGGTCGACGATACCCAGATGGCGGAGGACCAGACCACCGACCCCGGCGTCCAGGCCTTGCGGACCACCGTCACGGGCATCCGCGTCACCGAGGTGCCGTTCGACGCCACGGCGCAGCCCTCCTAGGCGACGTCTCCCTCGGCCGGCCTCGCCACATTGTGCCCGCTGGCTGGCGGCACCCAGTTTTCGACGCCATCCACGGCCTGTCCCACCCGGGCACGAAGGCACCCCAGAAGCTCGTCGCGGCGAAGTTCGTCTGGCATGGCCTCCGGAAGGACGTCCGCGACTGGGCCAGGACGTGCCTCGCGTGCCAGCGCGCAAAGGTTCACCGCCACACACAGGCCCCGTTGGCCCCGTTTGCGGTGCCCGAGCGTCGTTTTGACCACGTGCACGTCGACTTGGTGGGACCCCTGCCCCCCTCGCGGGGGGTTCACGGCGACGCCTGCGGCTGATGTGGCGCAAGTCTTCATCGCCACTTGGGTTGCCCGGTTCGGTGCCCCCTCGGACATCTCGTCCGACCGCGGCCCCCAGTTCACTTCGGAGCTCTGGGCCGCGGTGGCGCAAGGCCTCAGGGTGAAACTACACCGCACCACGGCCTACCACCCCCAGGCCAATGGCCTGTGCGAGCGCTTTCACCGCTCCATGAAGGCCGCGCTCCGGGCCAGCCTCCGCGATGGTGGCTGGGTCGACCGACTCCCCTGGGTCCTGCTGGGCCTCAGGACGGCGCCCAAGGACGACCTGCGCACGTCCTCGGCGGAGCTGGTCTTCGGGCAACCACTGCGGGTACCGGGGGAATTCATCCCCAACTCCACGGCTCCTTGGTCCGCGGCGCAGCAGCGCTCCGCCCTTCAGGAGACCGCCCGGAGGCCCCGGTGCTGATGGCACACCATGGTGACCCGCCTTCCCATGTCGCCCCGGAGCTTCGCACGGCGAAGTATGTCTTCGTCCGGCACGACGCCCGCCGGGCACCGCTACGGCCCCCGTACGACGGGCCCTTCCGCGTGCTGGAGACCGGGGACAAATACTTCACCATCAACATCGGCGGTGCCCCGGATCGCATCTCCGTGGACCGCCTCAAGCCGGCCCACCTCAATCCGGACCACGTCCCGCAAGCAGCTCTGCCTCCGTGTCGAGGCCGCCCCCCTGCGGTTGGACCCTTCGGGACCCCCCAGCCCCGCCACCCCCCAGCCCGGCACCCCTCGCCAGGGGGCGTTTCGGCCGGGTCATCCGGCTTCCCCGCAAACTCACCCTTCAGGTGCGCGGGAATTCTGGGGGGGCGCGTGTGGCGGGCACAAGGGGCAATAATTCCGTGCACCAGTGGGTGGCGCGCGCGTCCAGGTGGGGAGCGAAAGCTCATGCCCGCCTTTCGACCGATCGGCCACGCCCGGGCACAAGGCATGGCCTCGGCACATATATGCGGGCTCTAAACTCGAGCCCGCCCAGTGCTGAAGTGCGAGCTTTGAATAAAGACTCTTTGTTGTACTAACGCGTTGTGGCCTACCTCTCTGGCAATCGAGTAGTGTGTGCGCAGCCCAACAAGGTGTACTTTTCTCCAGGGCAAAATTGTGATCGCAATCTAGCAATTCCACTTCTCCTCCCAAGGACTCTGAGTCCCTGACTCAAAAATAAAACAAGATGGAGCTTTGAACAGGTCAGAGCCTCGCCAGTGTGTGCAGTCACCAATGTAAGATTTCCCACCTTTTTTACTCGATGTTCTTTTTTGATTTGTGTCCCATACTCCACAGAGTGTCGGTGATGCCGAAACAGATTATTGGCAAAGGTTACACTGGGTGGTTTGCCATTGCCTTCCTAGCGTTGCTTGTCCATGGTCTATGCTTTTAAATCCTGGGCACCAAGCAAGGAAGCAGCTTGTACCATTTATAAAAAAAATTCTTTGTATGACTCGGACGGGGTTTGTTTCTCCGACCCTCCCAGGCTCAAAGCGGACGCTCCATTAAACCACCAGCTTTGACCCCTTCCCCACCAATGGATTATTTACTTGATACACTTGGGAAAAAAATCTTATTGAAAAGACTCCGGGAAAAAATTATTTATGAATGTATCTCCTCCTTTGTGATGCAACAAACATGGTTATCAACATTTCTAATTAAAACAAAACATAATATGTTATTTATTTCACAATCCAGTAACCTTAAAGTAATCCCTTACCTCTCGTAACGAAGATTCGTTTAAACTACACGACGATCAGATAACCAACCAGGAAGCAAAACAGGTATTTCAGTTTTGTTATGTCACGTGGGAATGCATTGACGTCATTTACTTGCAGTGACTATTAAATCTTATTCTGGTTTTCAAGTCCACCACAAACTCTCAGCCACTTGGTTCTATCGCAAACACTTGTGGAAATTACACATCATCCTTTGAAGTTGTTTTCCCTGTGTAAAGTAACAAAGATGGAGAAAAGATGGTTGTGACGTCAAAATACGAATTCCTCTCTTTTCTCAGTCTCATTCTCAGTTTCGCCTGAACAATGTGGATTTTATCATATGAAGGTAATAATAAATTAAAAGGTACAAAGAGGGAAAATAAAATGAGCAAGAATGCAAATCCTCAGAGAACACACCCCCAACCACACCTTAAAATGGGACGTGATGATTTTACAGGTAAATCACGTTTTACAGGTAACCACCTAAACAACGAAATTAATGTATAAGTACACAGTGGAGATAGGATTGGGGATATAAATAAATATATACAGCAGTTTAAAGTTTTGTGTTAGCAGTGGAGATGGTTAAAGTGTATTTCGTAAATAAGTAATTCAAAGTTGTGTGCTGGTCATGGAGATGGTAAAAGTGTATTCAGTAAATAAGTAATTCAAAGTTGTGTGCTGGTCATGGAGATGGTAAAAGTGTATTCAGTAAATAAGTAATTCAAAGTTGTGTGCTGGTCATGGAGATGGTAAAAGTGTATTCAGTAAATAAGTAATTCAAAGTTGTGCTTTGGTCAAAGAGATGGCAAAAGTGTATTCAGTAAATAAGTAATTCAAAGTTGTGTGTTGGTAGTGGAGATGGTAAAAGTGTATTTAATAAATAAGTAATTCAAAGTTGTGTGTTGGAAGTGGAGATGGTAAAAGTGTATTCAGTAAATAAGTAATTCAAAGTTGTGTGTTGGTAGTGGAGATGGTAAAAGTGTATTTAATAAATAAGTAATTCAAAGTTGTATGTTGGTAGTGGAGATGGTAAAAGTGTATTTAGTAAATAAGTAATTCAAAGTTGTGTGTTTGAAGTGGAGATGGTAAAAGTGTATTTTGTAAATAAGTAATTCAAAGTTGTGTGTTGGTAGTGGAGATGGTAAAAGTGTATTTATTGAATAAATAATTCAAGTTGTATGTTGATAATGGAGATAGTAAAAGTGTATCATCTTCCACATCATCATACTAAAATATGGCATTTTGTGTCTGTCTGTCTGTCTGTCTGACTGATGAATGTTTGACCGCAATATATTCCGTCATTACTTATCCAATCTCAACCAAACTTGACAGGATGACTAAGGGTTACACAATGAAGGTTTTAGTGCATTCATTTGTCCCCCTCTGCAGGGGGGTTTTCTCCCCCGAGCAGGTTTTCCCCACCATTGCTGTCAATGGAGTTGCATGTTGAGGTGTATATCCATGGCAAGTTAGCTTTATCGTGGCGTTTTTCCAAGACCGCTTCGAATTACAAAACTAACGCCAAGAGCATAATATTAATGTTATTACAAAACAATATTAATACCAATAATATCCCACCTCCTCAAGGTGTTTTTCCTCCTTGAACAAACGTCGAGTCAATGTTTATAAATAGCTTATCATGGCATTTCCATGGGAACAATGGCCCAACGGCCTCCACCAGAAGTAAAAATATTATAAACCACAAACACGCATGATTAGCTTTTCAAACAGTTGCTTATGCTGTTTATAACACTAAATAAAGAAATTTGGAGGAATCCCAACATCCATGAGGTAGGTTTTTTACTTTCAGAACTGAGCTAAGATATACTGTACTCTATATACCCCATAGGGGTTGGGTTAATAACATGACCCTTCTTGCCGCTAACGTGCCATTTTTAGGAGCAAACTTTTGAAACTCGCTCCTGCTGTTTCACACGAAACAAAGGGAGGAAGCATGGGTTGTGCTAATTTTCCAAGCAACTAGCTTGCGCTTGCCAAGCCCGCCATTTCTTAACGGTTTTGAATGGAGTGCCTGCTCAAATGCTTCGACCAAATGGCAAACTCTCCACAATAAAATTGGTAAATGAACACACACCCAACGTTCTTGAGACAGGACCATAGATTGACTGCAATCTATATACCCCAAAGAGGAATGACCCTTCCTGCCACTCCCGGAGTGAGTGGGTGCACTAGTTCTACAAATACACAAATACGTTACTTATCCAATCGCAACCGAACTTGACAGGAAGACAAGTAAGTCACACGATGGAGGTTGGAGAAATTTAACTTCCCCCACACCCCAAGGGTGTTTTCCCCACCAAGGGGGTTGCATGTTGAGGTGTATACCCGTGTTAAGATAACTTTATCATGGCGTTTTTCCCAAGCCGCTTCTCATTACAAAAGCAACAGCAACACAAAATACGAGGGCCAGTCAACAAGTAACCTTAAAATGGCGACATAAATTCGAGAATGTTATGTGTCTAGTTGAAGACTACATACAGTGGGTGGGGGTAATATGGACCCCGGGGGAATATGGACCCCACTGAATTTCCCATGATGCACTGCATCAAGCCTCGTCTCCATATCACGGGATAAACAAGTATGGCCGACCAGCAAGTGAACAACTGCAGTTGATTCAAACTCTTTAATGACGGTAAGTGCAAACTTCCAAAAGTTTTCATATCAAATTTTACAATTCATAAGCATGCAGTACTGTGTATGTACATGTAGTCACTAGCTTGATTGATGAGTGGTGTCCCTGGCTGAGTACACATGAGAGCTGTCTACAGCACCACTGTGTGTAGAAAACTCCATCCCAGCGCATATGTACTGGGCATGCTGACATGATCGAGAGGCATGGTGTGGGGAATATGGACCCTTTGGTGGTGTCTAATATGGGCCCATGTCCATATTCCCCGTGGTCGATGTCCATATTCCCCACACAGGAAGCTAATAGAATAAGTCCACAAAACAGCATATTCACTGTCAAAATTTGAATCAAATACATTTTTCTGCACCGAAATATGTGACTAAGCAAAACTAGGCATGGTCCAAGTAGCCGTCAAGTATCAGCTGTTTGTTAACAGCCGATAACATGTACACTTGATTCTGGATAAAAATCCGAGTGACTATGCACTGTCGGAGATTTAACTCGCCCCGAAAAAGCGTAATCATCACATCCTCTCCTTATAAAAGACGTTTGATCGTGGAACATCAAGAACAAGAGAGAAGGGCACTGAAGAAAGGGCCAACACGCGAGAAGCAGAATCCTTTATCCCCAACTAATTTGAAAGCGAAAAAAGGCAACAGACCACGAACAAAGCGCGGTCCTCCCATTCGAAAGCAGGTTACCAAGTCTACTAAGCGACACAGAAAAGGACCTGAAAACTGCATGAGTAATTTCTACCGCATATATTGCAATGAGTTATTTTTGGATCCACCTGAATTTTCTTGGATCCAATGCAGTGAATGCAAGCAATGGGCCCACGAAAACGAAACTGACTATGAGGGTATAGGTGATTTCGTCTGTGACGAGTGTCGCTAAGGTTGTTGTTCACTGAAAAATCGAAAAGTAACATTTGTCCCAGGGAACATTTGTCGAAAAGAAACTGGACTTATCACATTGAGGTGACATGGACCCGCGGTCCATATTACCCCAATGGGGGGTCCATATTCCCCACGTTGTTTGGAATATGGACACTGATGGCATATTTTTATTTGTCCCCTCAATCATATGTCTTTGATTTTATTCAACCCAAACTGCATGGGGATGTAGGCTGTCTGGTTGTCTAAATATACCATTATTTGGAAATTTTCCTTGTCTATTTGTATAGCCTCTATCGGGACTTTGGCTTCAGGGGTCCATATTACCCCCACCTACCCAATGTTATATCTATGGGTAAGAGTCAAGTTTTGCCTGTTTTAGATCTGGCAACATTGAGCGTATGACCTCAGTTGAGCCAACCCTAACAAACCAAGATTGCGGCTCCCTTAGAAGCATGCACCAGGGAGGAGAAACGTTCTGTCATCCGTTTCTTGGTAAGTGAGGGTATGAATCCCAGTGAAATCTATCGCAGAATGATAATGCAATATGGTGATGCATGTTTATTGCTGCAGCAGGTGTACGACTGGGACAGGAAGTTTGAAAGAGGAGTGTTCAGTGTGGCAGATGCTGCTCCCTCGTGTAAGCCTCACACAGCCAACACACCAGAAATGGTTGCAGGAGTTGAGCGCATGCTAAAGGAAAACCATGGCATTACGCTGGATGACGTGGTCTCCAAATTGAACATTAGCCATGGTTCAGCATACCATATCATTCACAACGTGCTAGGGTTCAGCAAAGTGTCTGCAAGATGGGTGTCCAGACAACTCACACCCGAACTGAAAAAACGGTGAGTGGAGGCATGTGAAGAACTTCTGCGACGTGATGAAACAGAAGGCGATGCTTTCTTACAGCGTATAGTGACTGGGGATGAAAGCTGGGTCCACTACATTCAGCCAGGAATGTAGAGGGCAAGCAAAGAGTGGTGCCATTCAACTTTACCATAGCCCAAAAAATTCCGCACACAGCCATTCACTGGAAAAGTGATGCTGACGCTCTTCTGGGACAGCTGACGTCCACTTGTGGGGCATTACATGCCCAGAGGGACCACAGTCACCAGTGCGTCATATTGGGACCTCCTTAAAAATCATCTGAAACCAGCAACAAAACAACAACACAACAACATGCATTTTAAGGCCATTTTCCCTGCTAGAGCAGGGGTTAGCCTTGCGGTCCCCATGACAATGATCTCCATTTTGCGCTATTTTTTGCATCTCCCCTTGTTAACCCCCTTGCCAGCATTTCTTCTTCCACCATCTTTAGCCAAGTCTTTCTCGGTCTTCCCTGTCCTCTACTTCCTTCTACATTCATTTCCATTACTCTTCTCAACCAGTCACTTTCATCCTTCCTCAACACATGACCAAACCATCTCAACCTGTTCCTCTTCACAGCATCAATCACAGGCTCTATTCCCATCATCTTTCGCAATCCATCATTTGTCTTACTCTCTCTCAACGATACTCTGCCAAGGAGCCGCCAAATCTGAAAACTGAATCTGAAACTGAAATCTGAAACTGAAATGAAAACAAATCTGAATCTGATCTGAAACCAGCAATCAGATCAAAACGTCTTGGACTACTCACTACAGGTGTTTTGCTCCAGCATGACAATGCTCGGCCCCATACTGCCCGCACCACAGCTGCAACAATCGAGGACCTGCATTTTGAGTGACATCCTCATCCACCCGACTCGCCAGACCTTGTTTCAGCTCGTTTCAATGTATAGCCTTTGAGATATGAGCGACAACACATTTTGGGCGGACAGGCGGATGGACGGACGGACACCATCGTGAATTTGGGGGTTTTCTTAATAAAACTCAAGAATGCTTAACAGACATTGCTGAAACTTGCAACATATTACCTCAACGTGCAAAGCATTTATTTCTGCAATTTGCAGGCAATTTCATCCAGTTTAAGCCAAGAAACGAATTTTCAGTCGCCATGTTAAAGTTGAGTTGTGGGAGATATGTTGAAGGCAGCGGGAAATTGGGGTGTGAAGAGAATGACAGAGATCTGCAATCTGGTTGTTAAAGAAGGCTGCATTCCAGTGGATTGGGAACTGGGTACCCTTGTCCGTCTATACAAGGGGAAAGGTGACCCTCTGGACTGTGGCTCGTATCGAGCGATAAAGTTATTGGAGCATGGAATGAAGGTATTGGAAAAGGTGTTGTAGAAGAGGATAAGGAAGAAAGTGAAGATTGACGAAATGCAGTTTGGATTTATGCCAGGAAGAGGAACGACATACGCGCTTTTTATTGTGAGGCAGTTGCAGGAGAAGTACATGGAGAAGAGGAAGAAGTTGTTTCTTGGGTTTGTTGATCTGGAGAAAGCATTGGATAGGGTTCCACGTGAAGTAGTGACATGGGCATTGAGGAAGTTAGGAGTGGAGGAATGGTTGATCAGAGTAGTGATGGCAATGTACAAAAGAGCGCGCACAGCTGTAAGGACGAAGGACGGGAACAGTTGTGAGTTTGAGGTGAAGGTGGGAATGCATCAGGGTCGGTACTAAGTCCACTACTATTTGTAGCTGTGATGGAGGTGCTGGCTCAGAACGTAAAGGAGGGTTTACCGTGGGAGTTGTTGTATGCAAATGATCTGGTGTTGATTGCAGAAAGTATGGATGGACTGAAGGAGAAGATGAACAAGTGGAAGGAATGTATGGAGACAAAATGTCTGAAGGTGAATATCGTAAAGACGAAGGTGATGGCAAGTGGTAAAGCATGTGGTGAGGTGGAAAGAACTGGGAAATGGCCGTGTGCTGTGTGCAGGAAGGGTGTCGGAGTGAATTCCATTCAATGTACAATGTGTGCTGAGTGGGTTCATCAAAAAAGTAGTGGCTTGAGAGGGTCATTAACCAGTGTGGCTGCTACATTCAAATGTAAGGTGTGCACAGAGGGAGCTGCAGATGGAGGAAATGTTGAGTTGGATCTTGGAGACGGCGTGAAGCTGGAAGGTGTGAAAACATTTTGTTACCTAGGAGACATGCTGAATGGAGAAGTTGGATCAGACTCGGCAACGGTTGCTCGAGTGAGATGTGCATGGAAGAAGTTTCGGGAACTGAGTGGCGTGCTGATGAGGAGGGCAGTGTCGTTGAAGCTGAAGGGAAAGGTGTATGCTGCATGTGTGAGAAGTGTTATGATTAATGGGAGCGAAACATGGGTAATGAACATAGAGCAGCAACGAAGGCTGGAAAGGGTGGAAATGCGAATGGTTCGGTGGATGTGTGGAGTATCGTTGAGAGAGGAAGACAAATGATGAATTGCGAAAGATGATGGGAATGGAGCCTGTGATGGATGCTTTGAAGAGAAACAGGTTGATATGGTTTGGTGATGTGTTGAGGAAGGATGAAAGTGACTGGTTGAGAAGAGTGATGGAAATGAATGTAGAAGGAAGTAGAGGACGGGGAAGACCGAGAAAGACTTGGCTAATGATGGTCGAAGAAGAAATGCGGGCAAGGGGGTTAACAAGGGGAGATGCAGAAAATAGGGCAAAATGGAGAACAATGTCATGGGGACCGCAAGGCTAACCCCCGCTCTAGCAGGGAAAATGGCCTTAAAATGCCTGTTGTTGTGCTGTTGTATGTTAAAGTTGCATCCAGAGAAACGATCCCACAAAACGGGAGGGGCACATTTCGCCTCCCTTGATTTCCATAGAATAAGCAATTTGAGAGGTACAATCAAGGGAACTGGTACCCCTTCACTGTATATGAACTTTTCCCGAGCATTACTTGGAATGCATGTATCCATAACTTTTTTGAGGCATCATTCTATCCATGGTTTTTGGCCTTAACATTAAACAGTGAAGAATCACTCAAAAACTTATCAGATCCGGATCTTTATCAAAATCTCATCAATTCGTCCTTGTCGCACACGCAACCTGTCCAGCAAGTTTTGTCTCATTCCGTCCATTCCTTCTTGATATATCGTGCTCATTGACAGACAGACAGATAGGGGTGAAAACAATCTCCTTCCACCTTTGGTGGTGGAGGAACAAGAACGGCTCTCGGTGGAGTGCACACCTCCGCCAGGCTGAAAAGTTTGTGTTTTGTATTCCATTGATAGGCCGGATCTGCATCTGAACCCGAACCAAAATCGAATTGGCTTGTTATTGCCACTAACCCCATTCTTCCACCAAGTTTTGTTATA
This sequence comes from Myxine glutinosa, assembly GCF_964187855.1. Lineage (NCBI taxonomy): Eukaryota > Metazoa > Chordata > Myxini > Myxiniformes > Myxinidae > Myxine > Myxine glutinosa. The sequence goes on along the minus strand of NC_136261.1, from coordinate 373,062,527 downwards.
ATCTGTCCTCAACTTTGTGAAACATCATGTTACAGTGCACAATATGTCATTTTGACCACATCTCTCAATGGTGAAGAATCCTTCAGAAAATTCTCAAACCCAGATCTGGGTTTTCACCAAAATTGTCTCGATGCGTCTTTGACAAACACTCAACCTGTCCAAATCCATCCTTATTTTTTTGCGATACCATGCTACATATGGATTTTGGCCCTTTCACTCAGTGGTGAAGAATCACTTAAAACATTCTCAGATCTGGATCCAGATCTGGATTTTCACTAAAATCTAATCAATTCATCCTTTTTCATCCCAATTTCAATTCATCCCAATTCAAAAAAAAGAAGAAAACCCCCCCCCCCCCTCAATCCTCTCAATTTTGCCTTTTCTGTCTCTTCAATGGCATACCAGTCCCCCAGCTTGCTTCAAATACCAAAAAGACTTTTACTATCCATCTTGTCCACCGCATGCATACTCCCCTACTCCCTCTTTCCTCCCCATCTCCCAGTGTTTGTCCGAGTCTCTTTCCATTTTCCCCTTCAGCCCTGCTGTTTGTGTATCCCCCCCCCCCCCCCTCTTTCTGCTGTTCTTCTTGTTCTGTTGCATCATGATCCGTTCAGTGTTCTTGCTCTTCCACGAGCCTTGACCATGAATATATAAAATAAAAAGGAGGAGGAAGGAGCAAATATGGATGGTGTTAAATATAATCCAGAGGCAGAGAGAACAGGGTGGGAGAGCAGAGAGGGAATGAATGCTATCAATGAAAAGCAGAAGGCATTTATGATGTTCGAGTATAAAAGCCCATCAAAAATAATGGGTTGGAACAGTTTATTCAGTGGTGCAGCTTCATGAGCGTGCCAAAGTCTGAAGCCTCGGCCTAGTGTCAAGGTGTACTTGTATCTTTTTACGTATTAAACATCATACGGACGTAAATGAACATTCGTTTTACTCTGCACGCCTTGTATTTATTGTTTAAAATAACACTTTTGTACACCGCCCTTGAGTCTCATTGTGCAAGCCACCGTCTACAATTCTCGTAGAAGAGATATAATTACTGTTTTATGGAAAATGCTTTTCGAGTTTGTTTTTTCTTCAAAAATAGACCATATTAAACACACATTCGTGTTAAAAGATTGGCATTTAAAACCTTCCCTGATGAAGGGGGACAGACATCTGTACAAACACACAAACTGACATTGTGGTTTATATGGGAGATATGAAAAGTATATGGCAAATGTTAAACATAATAACAGGCAAATACCGCCACAGCTCTGTTCTTGCACCTTGTTGAATGTCCATGTACCTGCCACGTCACAATCTGTGAAGATTCGTTTTCACACTCCTTGGTATTTTCACTAAATTAAGTGTGAGAAACAAAAACGCAGAGAGCTGGAAAACAAGTGGCATTCCCCCAGGTTGGGAATAGATCGTGACCTCCATTGCTTCTGCATTATTGTCCACAACAACCAAATGAACGACTACTGAGGCAATGACTCTAAGTGGTAGATAGGTCGAGTGGTACAAGGATGTTTGCACGATTGTGCAGGCTTCATGGGCCTCGTGGTCTCCTCCTGTGTTGAAATTCCTTGTGTTAGGCCTTGTGTGATCCTCACGTACAAGTTGAGTGAAGGAGACATTTGGCATAAACAGTGTTATAAATCAGCCTCAGGAACCAAATGGAAAAATAAATTAATAATACAGAAACACAAACAAGGAAAACCAGAAAAACCGCCATTGCCACTTACATGGTTTACCAACACTGTCCCACACCCTCACACATCCTCCCACACCCTCACACACTCCAATCGTTTCCCAACAATGTATGAACTTTCTCGTGTGAGGAATCAGATGTTAATCAACCTTTACACGGATTTACACCAATGTAAGATTTCCCACTTTTTTGATTTGTGTCCCATACGTTTTACAGAGCATGGGTGATGCCGGAACAGATTATTGGTGTAGGTTATACTGGGTGGTTTGCCATTGCCTTCCCAGCGTTGTCCATGCTATATCCTTTTAAATACTGAGCGCCAAGAAAGGAAGCAGCTCGTACCAATTACAAACTCTTTGTATGACCCAGATGGGGTTTGAACTTCCCACCTCCCAGACTCATAGTCCATGGGCCAGGATCCCAAATTTCCAGTATCGATACCACCCGGGGTGACTAATTCTCTTTGGTGTTTTTAACTTGCTATATGTCTCTAGTTTAAATCTTATGAATCCTGCAATGGGGGGTTACTGGAAGAGATCATGAATCCTGGAGTGGGGGGTTACTGGAAGAGATCATGAATCCTGGAGTGGGGGGTTACTGGAAGAGAACATGAATCCTGGAGTGGGGGGTTACTGGGAGAGAACATGAATCCTGGAGTGGGGAGTTACTGGGAGAAAACATGAATCCTGGAGTGGGGGGTTACTGGGAGAAAACATTAATCCTGGAGTGGGGGCTTACCAGAAGAGAACATGAATCCTGGATTTGGGGGTTACTGGAAGAGATCATGAATCCTGGAGTGGGGAGTAACTGGGAGAGAACATGAATCCTGGAGTGGGGGGTTACTGGGAGAAAACATGAATCCTGGAGTGGGGGTTTACCAGAAGAGAACATGAATCCTGGATTTGGGGGTGACTGGAAAAGATCCTGAATCCTGGAGTGGGGAGTAACTGGGAGAGAACATGAATCCTGGAGTGGGGGGTTACTGGGAGAAAACATGAATCCTGGAGTGGGGGTTTACCAGAAGAGAACATGAATCCTGGATTTGGGGGTGACTGGAAAAGATCCTGAATCCTGGAGTGGGGAGTAGCTGGGAGAGAAGATGAATCCTGGATTTGGGGGTGACTGGAAAAGATCCTGAATCCTGGAGTGGGGAGTAGCTGGGAGAGAACATTAATCCTGAAGGTTGAGCTTACTGGAAGAGAACATGAATCCTGGAGTGGGGAGTTGCTGGAAGAGAACATGAATCCTGGAGTTGGGGGTTACTGGGAGAGAAAATGAATCCTGGAGTGGGGGTTACTGGGAGAAAACATGAATCCTGGAGTGGGGGGTTACTGGGAGAAAACATGAATCCTGGAGTGGGGGGTTACTGGGAGAAAACATGAATCCTGGAGTTCCTCCCGGACCTGAGGACACTGAGCACGGAAAGCACCGCTTCCAGCCGGTTGCTAATCAACAGCAAGTGCCAATTCGTCTCCCAGGTGCCTCCATCCAATTACCGTTTACCTGTGGGTCATGGGGATTTCCAACCAGGTCTCACGCCCTCGATAGGCACTTGCCTTATCTTCTCAATCTTAATTAGATGTATCCAGCGAAAACTGCCAGTGCACATCGGACATAGACTGGAGCCATTTAGTTGGGGAATAAAACCTTCCATGCTAAAACTATTTGTGGACTGTGCTAGATCAATGGAAGAAAGGACAAGCACAGACAGGTTGGAAGAGAAGTTCAACAACAAGGAGTATATTTACAATGCAGGGCCGAGGGATTTGGAAAGCATTGTCAGGTGTACAAATAAGGGAATCATTTATCAAAATAATTCATGGGTGAATAAAATGTGTCTACTGCAGGAGGACAACAATGAACACTACAACAGTGGTGCGGACACTGCGTACTGTCATTTTGTGGAAGTTCTCTCTGGATGAAGGAAGGATCATTTTGATGTGGATTTTTACTTCCTTTGCATTCCTTTCACTCCTCCTCAACGCAGGTATTATAATATCCTGTGCATCCCGCAGGTTCCACAAACCCATGCTGCTCTACATCAGCATTTCATCACTAGCCGATGCGTGCTGGGGAATCGATGGGATATCCTGCGTCCTTAGCAACACGATAGCATCATCGAATGTCTGTGGCAAATATTTTGTTTGGAGTTTGCGCTTGTTCATCAGTTCCCCAGCACCTGGATCATGTATGTTGACCGACATTTTGCAGTGTTTTGGCCGTACACATATGTCGCTCTGATGGCAAGTAGGCAGAGTGCCCTGAAGCTCGTCTTTCTGGTGGAGATCCTTGGGATCTTCCTCAGCATCAGTTGCCCTCTGGTCACGTTGTACCTCGAGTTTTGTAACGACTCTGTGATCGTGCATGACAGTGCGTGCCTGTCCTCAACTGTTGCTCGCTCCTCTTGTGAGAACACCAACTTCGGATCCATTTTCGTTGCTGTTATTTTGTCTTTTGTGTTCGGTTTAACCGGATTTACCGCATTGTACTCCACTTGCTGCATCATCTGGAAATGCCGCAATTCGAGCAAGGAGTCGAATGTCAAAGCTCTGCACACTTGCCTTACACAGCTCATGGTGACATCAGTGCAATTTGTAACTTGTACTCTCATCTTGGGAATGAAAAATTTACTAAAACATCCGGCGGACGGATTGTTCCTGGACCTTTTCGCCATTGTCACACCAGCAACTTTAAATCCCTTGATATTTGGATTTCGGACTCAGGAAATCCGTGTGGTGTTCGTGAAATTATTTCAACCAATGTGGATTAAATACTCCACCATGATCAAATGTCCATCGTCATGGAATTATTTCTTTTAAAAAAGTGCGCTCTTTTGAAATGTCCAAATCTGTTGATGAGCTGAAAAATATAGATTTGAGGGATTATTAATTTTAGAGGACACATGTTGTTGTTCTCCTCCTCTTCCATTTGTCAGGGCGGTGAGGTCCGATGGAACCAAGCGTCTGCACTGCCTAGACCACGATACTCCTCCACTCTCCTCTGTCCTCAGTCAACTATCTCCACTCTCCAACCACCTCCACCTTTCTGAAATCCCTCTTCACACTATCCTCCCATCTCAACCGTGGACTACCTCTTTTCCTTCTACCTTTCTCCCTCAACCTATCCACTCTCTTTTCTATTCTGTCTTCCCCTATCCACGCCAAATGTCCAGCGCATCTCAGCCGGCATTTCACCAATCTCCTCATCAAGCTCATCTGCACACCAATTTTCTCCCTCCGTTCCTCCATTCTCCTTCTAGCCACCCTCTTCACGCCCGCAATCCTCCTGACCGAGTTTTGCTCGTAAACCTGCATCCTCTGATGTTATCTCTGTCAATGCTGCTGTCTCCAGACCATACAGGTAGGCTGGCATGACACACGATATCAGAGCCTTTCCTTTCAATCCCCTTGAAATCTTTGTGTCTGCCATTACACCTTCAACCCTCCTCCCCACATATCTGCACCCACATGAAGCCTCCTCCGCACCTCTGCACCCACATGAATCCTCCTCCGCACCTCTGCCTCTGAATCACCATCCCTTGTCTCTCTTCTACCCAGACACTCAAACCTATTTCCTTGTCTGCTATCCTTCCTCTCTAACCTGAAATTCATTTCTTTTCTCTGTTGTCCAACCCACATCTCCTCCATCTTCTCCATGCTCATTTTAAACAGCCCGTTTCTCAAATGCCTCATTTCACTCCCCCAGTACTTCCTGCATCTCCCTCCTTCTCTCCGCAACAAAACAGCCAGATCGTCTGCATACAACATCCATCCCATACTTCCCCTCATGTTTACCTTCCTGCTTACCAGCTCCTTCACCATGATAAACAGGAGTGGGCTGAGAGTGCTTCCCTACCTGACATATCAAGGTTAAAGGGTTGAAATCGCAATGATGCTGGAGTTGCTTGACATGATTTCGGCCAAGTCAGAATGTTTGCGATGTTTGATGTGTTTACATAATGTGTACCTATATTTATATTCTATATGTACGTTGTTCACGATATTTTCAGTGAGAGCGATAAACAGTTATCCCACTATTGGTCAATGGCTTTAACACCAACACAAATGTTTTATTTCGGAACCGAAGCATCGAAAAGCTACATATATCGGCTCGATGACAGAAGACGCCATTTGCATTTTTGCCGGACTTTTCCGAACCTGGTTCGGAACCGATTGACATGATATTTATAAGAGATTCTTCGAACTGTTTTTGAAGGGAAGAACAGGTTAAAGTGCAACCTCCTCTTGGTGTATAACTGCAACAAGAGATATAGACCCCCTTGTGCATTATGAGTGTGAAAATTTATTTGACATGCCGAGAAAGAAAAGAAAACACGTGATTATTCATTAATTTAAGCTGCAATAAAAAAACAAGCTTTAGATTATCAAAAAATTTTTAAAAAATTGGACAAAAATCTTAGTTTTTTTTTTTGACTTTTTATTTAAGGCTAAAACTTTTCAAACTTTATTTGTACATCCGTGAGATTTCTTGAGGGATCAGAGAATGTCGAGCTGCTCTGGATAGGCAGCCATGTCATGGTATATAATGCGCAGTTTGAGTCTGTCCAGATAAATAACCAGCACGTATGTGAGTAGCTTCTGGAGGCAGGGTTTTGGAAATGTTTGTGATTAATTGTTCGTGAACAAAGTGGAGGGAAGAGCTAGTCACCATTTGCATTGCTTTGTTCAGTGCCATGTCGGTGTTTTCAAGTGTCGCTGAGTGTTTCCTATCTCCAATAAATTCTTCATCGTTCGACATCGTTCATTGAAATAAGTTTGCTTTTTTTGTGTAAACCACTGGTGCTGCTTCGTATGCAGTCTTTGGCTGCTGGTTGCATCATTCCTCCAGTACTCATTTTTCTGACCTCAGAAGGATGACAGGCAGGCTGAATCAACCCACCTATTGTTAATTCAACGGCACGACAGGGTCTCAAACTCAAGACCCTAGGTTCTTAAGCCAACCACTTTAACCATTGAGGTTGAGCCATTAGGCCATTTTTCACCAGACCTGTAAAAAAAACTTTTAGTACCAATGACAGGATGGGGAACAGGAAAGTGTTGATATTAAGCAACTGCTGGTATTTGCAGTGTTAGGCCATTGCACGTCGGGGTATAAGTCCCGCAAATACAGTTTTTGTGCAACAAAGATGGGGATTAGTTGAAATTAGTTTTGTTCGATAATCGTAATGGGATTATAATCGTGCTTTACATTTGTTATCTTACTATAATTCACCAAATGTCAGTCCGTCCATTCGAAGGTACCGCAAAAAACGGCTGAACCGATCGCAACGATATTTTGGGTGGGTAATCCTGGGACCCCTGGAGTAAAATAGGATATATGGTTTTTCCAATTTTCCAAGTTTTCCAGTTTTTCCAAACACGAGGGAATAATATTTACCGATATAAACAGTGATGTGGCTTTTGTTGAAATTCTACGTACCCAGTAGAGAGTAGATCGACTCCTGATGAACTCTTCCTATATAAACGTGCGGAAACACGGCAGTGTGTGCAAAGCGACTGAGAAACAGGCTTCCATGTTACAGATTCGGCGCACACTCTTCACACGTAAAGGGGCAACTGAGAAAGACGTGTAGCAGACCGCTTCCGTTTTGCAGAATTCAAGTTTTTTTCAAAATGGGCGCCGTGTACTGTTTAGATTTTGATGATTTGCGTGTGATATGATTCAACGGATGTTTATATGAATCGTTTAAAATAAAAAAATCATTCAATTTCTGATATTTTGCCTTTTCATTTGGTCCTCCCAACTGAAGCCCCGCCCATAGGGCGGGTACTGTTGCTAGTAACGATAATGGAAATTACTGATGCTGCACATGCGTGGTAGGTAAATCGAACCTTGAACCCGGATATTGACGGTGTATTGACTGCTTTTAGTGTGTTTAGTTTCTCTCAAAACATATACCCGTATGACAAGCAGCACTATAAAATAAAGCAGGTGATATAATATGGAATGTATATTCTCCAATATGTAATTTAAATGGTATATCATTAAGCAATAAACGTCAAAAACAACCAACTACTCAAGGCGCCAAAAGAGCTTCCGGTGGTGTTGAATTTGGTAATCTGTTTGACTCCGCTTTGTCTGTGCGCGAAGTTGAGCACTCAAGGAAACATCATGTGAAAGATCAAGAAACAGAGCGTCCTCGGTGTGCAGAGTTTTGGCGCTGAGGACAAGGACAAGCAAATTATCTCGTTCTTCACTCTTCTCACCGTTTTCGTTGCAACGAATGGAGGGGGAAAGATGGTGTCGGGTGGTTTATTTGTTTATTTACTTTCCCCATTTTGGTCACAACATCGGATGACTTGGCATTTAGTATTCGCGAAGTTCCACATAAAATGCATTCTTTTAAATGTTCTTCACAAATGTCCCAATTAGCAAGCAGATTGCTTGGAGCATTCCAAAAGCAAGCAGCTAGTGTGGTGTGTTCCATAAGCAAGCAGCCAGCATAGTGTGTTCCACAAGCAAGCAGGTAGTGTGGTGTGTTCCATAAGCAAGCAGCTAGCTTGGTGTGTTCCACAAGCAAGCAGCTAGCTTGGTGTGTTCCACAAGCAAGCAGCTAGCTTGGTGTGTTCCACAAGCAAGCAGCTAGCTTGGTGTGTTCCATAAGGAAGCAGCTAGCTTGGTATGTTCCCTAAGCAAGCAGCTCGTGTGGTATGTTCCATAAGCAAGCAGCTCGTGTGGTATGTTCCATAAGCAAGCAGCTTGTGTGGTATGTTCCATAAGCAAGCAGCCAGCATAATGTGTTCCTTAAGCAAGCAGTTACCTGAGTGTGTTCTTTTAGCAAGCAGGTTTGCTTGGTGTGTTCCGATAGCAAGCAGCTAGCGTGGTATGTTCCATAAGCAAGCAGCCAGCATAGTGTGTTCCATAAGCAAGCAGCTTGCTTGGTGTGTTCCATAAACAAGCAGCTAGCTTGGTGTGTTTCAGAGGCAAGCAGCTCGTGGGGGTGTGTTGTCACTTGGTGGTGAGAGAGTGTGAGAGAGAGAGGGACACAGTGTGAGAGAGAGAATGTGAGAGAGAGAATGTGAGAGAGAGAATGTAAGAGAGATAGGGGGGAGAGAGAATGTGAGAGAGAGACAGGGGGGAGAGAGTGAGAGAGAGAGAATGTGAGCGAGATAGGGACAGAGTGTGAGAGAGAGAGGGACAGAGTGTGAGAGAGAATGTGAGAGAGATAGGGACAGAGTGTGAGAGAGAGAGGGAGAGAGTGTGAAAGAGAGAGGAAGAGAGTGTGAGAGAGAGAGGGAGAGAGGGGGGAGAGGGTGTGAGAGAGAGAGGGGGGAGAGAGTGTGAGAGAGAGAGGGGAGAGTGTTGGAGAGAGAACGTGAGAGTGTGAGAGAGGAGAGGGAGAGAGTGAGAGAGAGAGGGGGAGAGTGTGAGAGAGAGAGGGTGAGAGTGTGAGAGAGAGAGGGTGAGAGTGTGAGAGAGAGAGAGGGTGAGAGAGAGAGGGTGAGAGTGTGAGAGAGAGAGGGAGAGAGGGAGAGAGAGAGAGAGAGGGTGAGAGTGTGAGAGAGAGGGAGAGAGTGTGAGAGAGAGAGGGAAAGAGTGTGAAAGAGAGAGGGAGAGAGTGTGAGAGAGAGAGGGAGAGAGTGTGAGAGAGAGAGGGGGGAGAGAGTGTGAGAGAGAGAGGGTGAGAGTGTGAGAGAGAGAGAGGGGGGAGAGAATGTGAGAGAGAGAGGCAGAGAGTGTGAGAGAGAGAGAGAGTGTGAGAGAGAGAGGGGGAGAGTGTGAGAGAGAGAGAGGGAGAGAGTGTGAGAGAGAGAGAGGGGGGAGAGAGTGTGAGAGAGAGAGGCAGAGAGTGTGAGAGAGAGAGAGAGTGTGAGAGAGAGAGGGGGAGAGTGTGAGAGAGAGAGAGGGAGACAGTGTGAGAGAGAGAGGGAAAGAGTGAGAGAGAGACAGAGTGTGTGAGAGAGAGAGGGAGAGAGTGTGAGAGAGAGAGGGAAAGAGTGAGAGAGAGTGTGTGTGAGAGAGAGGGAGAGAGTGTGAAAGAGAGAGGGAGAGAGTGTGAGAGAGAGAGGGGGGAGAGAGTGTGAGAGAGAGAGGGAGAGAGTGTGAGAGAGAGAGAGAGAGAGTGTGTGTGTGTGTGTGTGAGAGAGACGGAGAGAGTGTGAGAGCAAGGGAAGGAGAGAAAAAGAGTGAAAGTGAGCGAGAGAGACAAGAGGGAAAGGGCCGGTCCATGGGGACCGATCAGCACTTGATGAATCCGGGCAGCAGGAAGAAAGGGGAAGATTCGACCCTCGACTAAATAATTAATAGTTGTGTGTTGGTGGTGGAGACGGTAATCTGACAGGATGAGGATTGAGTCTGATGTGATTCTTGGGGTTTTTTTCACTCCAACAATTCAGAAAACCACGTCCCATGACTTTTTCTCTCATCCCAAAATCATTCGATGTACGTCATGCCCAGATATTGTTGTGAATATGTGAGGAATGTGAAGGAAATAAATGCATTTTTATCAAACACTAAATTACAACAACACAACAACATGCATTTTAAAGGCCATTTTCCCTGCAAGAGCTGGGGTTAGCCTTGCGGTCCCCATGACAATCTTCTCCATTTTGCCCTACTTTCTGCATCTCTCCTTGTTAACCCCCTTGCCCGCATTTCTTCTTCCACCATCTTTAGCCAAGTCTTTCTCGGTCTTCCCCGTCCTCTGCTTCCTTCGACATTCATTTCCATCACTCTTCTCAACCAGTCACTTTCATCCTTCCTCAACACATGACCAAACCATCTAAACCTGTTCCTCTTCACAGCATCAATCACAGGCTCTATCCCCATCATCTTTCGCAATTCATCATTTGTCTTCCTCTCTCTCAACGATACTCCGCACATCCGTCGAACCATTCGCATTTCCACTCTTTCTAACCTTCGTTGCTGCTCTACGTTCATTACCCATGTCTCGCTCCCATAAATCATAACACTTCTCACACATGCAGCATACACCTTTCCCTTCAGCTTCAACGACACTCCCCTCATCATCAGCACGCCACTCAGTTCCCGAAACTTCTTCCATGCACATCTCACTCGAGCAACCGTTGCCGAGTCTGATCCACCTTCTCCATTCAGCATGTCTCCGAGGTAGCAAAATGTTTTCACACCTTCCAGATTCACGCCGTCTCCAAGATCCAACTCAACATTTCCTCCATCTGCAGTTCCCTCTGTGCACACCTTACATTTGAATGTAGCTGCCACACTGGTTAATGACCCTCTCAGACCACTACATTTTTGATGAACCCACTCAGCGCACATTGTACATTGAATGGAGTTCACTCCGAAACCCTTCCTACACACAGCACAGGGCCACTTCCCAGTTCTTTCCACCTCACCACATGCTTTACCACTTGCCATCACCTTCGTCTTTCCGATATTCACCTTCAGATCTTTTGTCTCCATACATTCCTTCCACATGTTCATCTTTTCCTTCAGTCCATCCATACTTTCCGCAATCAACACCAGAACATCTGCATACAACAACTCCCACGGTAAACCCTCCTTTATGTTCTGAGCCAGCACCTCCATCACAGCTACAAATAGTAGTGGACTTAGTACCGACCCCTGATGCACTCCCACCTTCACCTCAAACTCACCACTGTTCCCGTCCTTCGTCCTTCGTCCTTCCAGCTGTGCGCGCTCTTTTGTACATTGCCATCACTACTCTGATCAACCATTCCTCCACTCCTAACTTCCTCAATGCCCATGTCAATACTTTGCGTGAAACCCGATCGAATGCTTTTTCCAGATCAAAAAACCCAAGAAACAACTTCTTCCTCTTCTCCATGTACTTCTCCTGCAACTGCCTCACAATGAAAAGCACGTCTGTCGTTCCTCTTCCTGGCATGAATCCAAACTGCATTTCGTCGATCTTCACTTTCTTCCTTATCCTCCTCTCCAACACCCTTTCCAATACCTTCATTCCATGCTCCAATAACTTTATCGCTCGGTATGAGCCACAGTCCAGAGGGTCACCTTTCCCCTTGTATAGAGGGATGAGGGTACTCAGTTCCCAATCCACTGGAATGCGGCCTTCTTTCACCACCAGATTACAGATCTCTGTCATTCTCTTCATACCCCAACTTCCTGCTGCCTTCAACATATCTCACACAACTCACGTCGGCCCTCCCGCTTTTCTACCCTTCATTGCTTTTATCGCTTCCTCAATTTCCTTCTCAGTTGTCTCCTCTGCCGGTCCTAAAACTGGGTTACTCTCTATGTTGACATCCCATTCATTCTCTGTATTCAACAGCATTTCCATTTATCTTTTCCATCTTCCTTTAATTCCATCTGGGTCGACAACGATTTGTCCCACTTCATCCTTCAAGCAACTCACCCCCATCACATCACACCTCTCTTTCGCTATCTGCTTTACAATCCTGAATACTGCTTTCTGACCCTCTTCCGAATCCAAGCGTTCTCCGAACATTTTCCTTCATGCCTCCTGCGCCTTTGCTACCTCTTTCTTTGCAGCCTTCCTGGCTGCCTTATAACTTTCATGCTCTGCTGTTTCTGCTCCCGTACCCTTCGCCTTCTGCCACTCCTTGAACTTCTTCCTCTTCTCGTCAATCCTCTTTCCAACTTCATCATCCCACCACCATGTTTCCGAGTGCCTCGGTGGTCCTTTTGTCCATCCACATACCTCACCAACGGCTCCCAACAGACTAGCTTTCATTGACATCCAACCACTTTCAAGCTCAACCACATCATCCTCGACCCTACTCAGCCTCTCTTTTAATGCCTCCCTTACTGTCACCTCTTTCAACCTCCACACCTTCATTCTCGGTTGGTACTTCACCCGCCGAGCTCTCCTCGCACCTTTCACCCTTACGTCGCAGACAACCAAGTGGTGCTGTGAAACAGCCTCCTCCCCCGGGATCACCTTTGTGTCCTGGAGGTGCCCCCTATCTCGCCTACGCACCATCAGGTAGTCAACGGTTGTCGTCGACCCACCTGACGTGTATGTAACAAGCTTATTATCCTCTTTCTGGAACTGAGTATTACAAATCAACAAATCAGCTCCATCAGCAAACTCCAAAATCCTTTCACCTTCTCCATTTCTCACACCATATCCAAAACCCCCATGAACTCCGTCAAAACCATCCATACTCCTTCCCACATGTCCATTTAGGTCTCCTCCTACCACAACAACTTCCTCATCTTTCACGTTTTCCATCAGCTTCTCTATCGCACACCAGAACTTGTCCTTTTCTTCATCGCTTCGACCAACCTGCGGAGCATATCCCGAGATGACGTTCACCAAGAGCTTTCCAATCATCATTTTCACCATCATCAACCTATCACTCACTCTAGTCACACTCACCACACTGTCTACAAACTCCTCAGAAAACAGGAGACCAACACCATTCACGCCCTCCAGGCACCCTTGCCACACAAACTTGTATTTCTGTCCCTGCCTACCCTTCACCATTCTCACACCACTTCCCTTCCATCTCGTCTCTTGCACACAACATATGTCTACTCTTCTTCTGACCAATACTTCCACCACTTCTCCTGATCTCCCTGTCATTGTCCCTTCATTCCATGTCCCAAACCTCAGAAACCAATCTCCACTTCGGGCTGTACCCTGCCCATATGTAGTTGTAATTGTCATGGTTCCCTTTTTGAGGCAATGTTTTTATGGCCGGATGCCCTTCCTGACGCCAACCCTCTTAGTCGTCTTTTACGACACGCAGGGATACGGTGTACCTATTCTTATCCAGGGTACACACCGGGAAACGTTTAAAACATGGAAATTCTGGGGGGTGGGGGGGGGGGGGGGCGGCGTCAAGAGAAAGATAAAATGAAAATAAACCCCTTCAGCCGGCACTTAGCTTGGTGTCCCAGAGAGTACTTTCAGGAGCTTGGCGGCTGTTGATACTGGGGTAGCCACTCATGCGGGAAGTGGTCCAAAATGGCGGTGTCAAACACCGCGCGTCGAAGACACAACAAGCGTGAGGCGAGCAGATTAGACGGCCTCCTTTCGATTCTCTACCTTCAAGTCCGATGCGGACTTCAGCTTCTAAGAGCCCAGCAGTTGTCCAAAACCTCGTGTGGGGAAATGTGGTATCTGTCCGTCGTCTTGTCCACCGTCCACACGCGGCTCCAAGCTCTGGCGCGAGGAAGCCCTCTGTCCGCCCGCACGCTTCGCCAGGCCCCGATCGACTCCGTGAATCACGACGGTCACGTAAATGACGTAAATACGTCACGTAGTCACGTAAATTGTAAAATTTACAATTTTGAATAACAATATTCCTCCCCATGGAGTTTAAACAGATTCCGATTCCCCACGAACTAAATTAGACTAAATTAGACTAAATTAGAAAAACAATAAATGTATTTAATTTTATAAACTTTATTAACAAATCAACAATCAGATTATAAATACATTGTTATAATCACAATGTAAATAATCAGAAGGGAATGATTGAACACAATGGAATGAATGAACAAAACGGAATGAACAACAACAACAACAACAACATGCATTTTAAAGGCCATTTTCCCTGCTAGAGCGGGGGTTAGCCTTGCGGTCCCCATGACAATCTTCTCCATTTGGCCCTATTTTCTGCATCTCTCCTTGTTAACCCCCTTGCCCGCATTTCTTCTTCCACTATCTTTAGCCAAGTCTTTCTCGGTCTTCCCCATCCTCTGCTTCCTTCTACATTCATTTCCATCACTCTTCTCAACCAGTCACTTTCATCCTTCCTCAACACATGACCAAACCATCTCAACCTGTTCCTCTTCACAGCATCAATCACAGGCTCTATTCCCATCATCTTTCGCAATTCATCATTTGTCTTCCTCTCTCTCAACGATACTCCGCACATCCGTCGAACCATTCGCATTTCCACCCTTTCCAACCTTCGTTGCTGCTCTACGTTCATTACCCATGTCTCGCTCCCATAAATCATAACACTTCTCACACATGCAGCATACACCTTTCCCTTCAGCTTCAACGACACTCCCCTCATCATCAGCACGCCACTCAGTTCCCGAAACTTCTTCCATGCACATCTCACTCGAGCAACCGTTGCCGAGTCTGATCCACCTTCTCCATTCAGCATGTCTCCGAGGTAGCAAAATGCTTTCACACCTTCCAGCTTCACGCCGTCTCCAAGATCCAACTCAATATCTCCTCCATCTGCAGCTCCCTCTGTGCACACCTTACACTTGAATGTAGCTGCCACACTGGGTAATGACCCTCTCAGACCACTACATTTTTGATGAACCCACTCAGCGCACATTGTACATTGAATGGAGTTCACTCCGACACCCTTCCTACACACAGCACAGGGCCACTTCCCAGTTCTTTCCACCTCACCACATGCTTTACCACTTGCCATCACCTTCGTCTTTCCGATATTCACCTTCAGACCTTTTGTCTCCATACATTCCTTCCACGTGTTCATCTTTTCCTTCAGTCCGTCCATACTTTCCGCAATCAACACCAGATCATCTGCATACAACAACTCCCACGGTAAACCCTCCTTTACGTTCTGAGCCAGCACCTCCATCACAGCTACAAATAGTAGTGGACTTAGTACCGACCCCTGATGCACTCCCACCTTCACCTCAAACTCACCACTGTTCCCGTCCTTCGTCCTTACAGCTGTGCGCGCTCTTTTGTACATTGCCATCACTACTCTGATCAACCATTCCTCCACTCCTAACTTCCTCAATGCCCATGTCAATACTTTGCGTGGTACCCTATCGAATGCTTTCTCCAGATCAACAAACCCAAGAAACAAATTCTTCCTCTTATCCATGTACTTCTCCTGCAACTGCCTCACAATGAAAAGCGCGTCTGTCGTTCCTCTTCCTGGCATGAATCCAAACTGAATGAACGAAATGGAAACGAACAAAACGGAATGAACGAAACCATTAAAACGAGCAAAACCGCAGGGAGTCACCATCATGTTTATAAACCCCAATCGCGGGTTTAACGGGGACCAGGAAGTTCCCCCTGAACACGTGCAGAACCCGCGAGTCCCCGAAACACGTAAACTCTCCCTCCTCACAATCCAACAAGAACCCAACACGTTCAGGATTCCTCCGCACGGGCAGGATGGTTATTTGATTGTTGTGCCGTGTGAAGTATTCGTTTTCATCTTTCATTAAACACCAAGACTCGGGATTCCCTCCCATCCAGCACCCATTCCCTCCCCCTTTCCTCCCCATGGAGTTTAAACAGATTCCGATTCCCCATGAACGACTTGACCTCACATCGACCTCCCAGTAATGACGACCCGAGGAGAAACAATCAGAGGAAAGAACTTGTGCATAACGATCAAACCGATCAGGATGTTCCGGCTGATGATCGTGGGTCTCGGTTTGAGTCGCCGTCCTGAGATCCTGGGAGATCTTGACCCAAGGATTTGCAGAGTTTGGGTCCAGACTCGGGGTCCGTCCATCTGTGGACACGACGCGGGGTCACAGACTTCGTTAGACAAACGGACAGAAACAAACACATTTATCTCTTTTACAACATTTGAAATATTAAATACATTTTTAATTTCACCTTCTTTACGAAACACAATTCACCTTTCTGCACCTGGTTAGGAATCCCCGACCATCCTCTTGTTCCCATATAACAAAACCCTCCCCCGAACATCCGGCTATTTAATTTTCGCCTTCGTTCGATTTTCTTTTAAAATAAAAATAATGACGTTTCATGGAAATTGTAACATCTTGTGAATGGGTTATGGGGAAACATAAACCTGGTGTTACCTTAACGGTCAAGGTGGCTGGTTTAACATCTTAAGGTCCTGAGATTGAGCACCTGTCGTACCGTTAAAATAACACCTGGGCCCTGTTGCTGCAGGGGTATCACATATTTATCCACTGGAGAGCTTCGAGCAACCCGGTCCAGGTGGGCTGACTCAACCTGTCATCCTTCCGAAGTGGACCAGGTGAGTACCAGCTTACTGGGAGTAATAAACCATTCGAGTATCCTGCGTCGGAGTGGCGACCTGTCCAGTACTGCACTCCTTAGCCAATGAAATGGCGTGAAAGGAATTTTATTGTTACCTCCAACCAACGAAGGTGGACCAAGGTTATGTTTTTTTCCCCTGTCTGTTTGTGTGCAGGATATCTCAGGAAGGTATGGACGGATTCGGACGAAATTCGTTGTACCGGTGGGGTAGGTGACAAGAAATAATTGATTCGATTTTGGTGAACATCCGGATCCGGATACGAGGATTATTTTCGTGATTCTTCTTCATTGATTGGTGGTTGTTCAGATGCAGCTTGTGGCTGTTTGGCTGCATCATTTTCTGGAGACAGGACGTGCACTGATGCAATGCCCCCATTACCAGTCGGCAGGTACTCATTTTGCCCACCTTAAAAGGATGACAGGCTGTGTCAGCCCACCTGGTGTTCAACATCATGGCAGGGGCTCAAACTCAGGACCCGAATATTTCAAGCCAGCCACCTGAACCGTGAAGCCAACACCAACCTCACCATTGAATGATCGGGCGAACAATGATATACAGCACGATGTCTCAAAAAGTTATGGACAGATTCGGAGGAAATTTGGTGGATAAGTTGGGTGTGTGACAAGGAAGAGGTGATTCGATTTTAGTGAAGGTTCGAATCAGGATCTGATCAGTGGGATAAAAATGGAATGAATCAGCCTGATATGCCCTCTACCAGAGGTATGCAATCTACCAGTGGCATGCAATCTACCAGTGGCATGCACTCTACCAGTGGCATGCACTCTACCAGGGGCATGCACTCTACCAGGGGTATGCACTCTACCAGGGGTATGCACTCTACCAGGGGTATGCACTCTACCAGGGGTATGCACTCTTCCAGAAGTATGCACTCTACCGGAGGTAAGCCCCTCTACCAGAGGTATGCACTCTGCCGGTGGTATGCACCCTACCAGAGGTATGCACTCTACCAGAGGTATGCACCCTACCAGAGGTATGCACCCTACCAGAGGTATGCACTCCGCCGGTGGTATGCACTACACTGGAGGTATGCACTACACCGGAGGTATGCACTCTACCGGAGGTATGCCCCATACCGGAGGTAAGCCCTCTACCGGAGGTAAGCCCTCTACCAGCGGTAAGCCCTCTAATAGAGGGAAGCCCTCGACCATGGGTATGCACACTGCCGGAGGTATGCACACTGCCGGAGGTATGCACCCTGCCGGTGGTATGCACCCTGTCGGTGGTATGCACTCTACCGAAGGTATGCACTCTACGGAGTGCCCTTGTAGTTATTGCTGTTAACAGTGGCACTGCGTCTGCGGCACAGCCACACTTCCAGAAAATGATGCAACCAGCAGCCGAAGGCTGGATACGAAACAACAACAGAAGTAACATCTTGTGAATGAGTTGAAGTTATCCACTCATTTCATCTGGAGCTCACCGTGAAGTTAATGAAATCTCTTGTTTGATCTCACCATAAGGGGATTCCTCCTCACCTGAAGTGATTGCAGTCGCGGGATTTGGGAAGTGGGGGGGGGGGGGGAGGGGCGGGGGGGAGTAGGGGGGGAAAGAGGTGTGGCTGGATGTGTGCGTTGTTTTCCTTTTTCCAGAAGCACAGCCGGTTGTCTTATTTGTCTTATTTGTATTAAAGTTGTGGAGGTGAAATATTCCATCCTTTTTTTGTGCCTCCACCGACGAAGTCGCCGGAGCCATTTTGTTATCGGGTTGTCCGTCCGGCTGTCCGCCCGGCTGTCCGTCCGTCCGGCTGCGACAACTAAAGAACGACTGAAGGGATCTTAGTCAATCTTTGTGCAGGTGTGTATAATGAGGTAAAGATGAAAAGATTAGATTTTGGGGTCAAGAGGTCAAAGGTCAGACGTCCGTCAGGTAAAATCTGCTACCGCGATAACTTGTGAACCAGTGATGGGATTTTTTATCAAATTTGGTACAAGTATAAATGACGCTTAGATAAACTGATTAGATTTTGGCATCAAGAGGTGAAACGTCAGATGTCATGTCAGGTAAAAATGTGATATCTTGTGAACAACTGAAGGTATTTAAATGAAACTTGGTAATAATGTGGGTGGAGGCATATCGGTCTGCGTTGTGACGTCAAAGAGTGTCGTTCTTTTTATAATACATCGTGGAGGCTCGTGGAAGCGTGAGTGTGATTAACGAATCAGGACGGAATAGGACGCACAAGGAACAGTGGAGAGAGAGGGGGGAAACACCAATGGTCTAGTGACTCTAGTTGAAGGCCAAAAAGAGGGAGACTTTTTTTTTTTTTTTCTTTTTTTTTTTTTTTTTTTTTTTCTTTTTTTTTTAATACAAGATCGAGGCTCGTGAAAGAGCGAACATTAATCACACAGAAAGACAAACCGACACATAAAACATATAACATAGGGAGCGGTAGACAAGATGAGGAGAGAGGGGAAAGGACACAAACACAACATTTGAGAGCAGGGACCGAGAGACATGGAGACATCGAGAGATCTGAGAGAGGGCGAGGGCTTTGGGGGGGGGGGCGTGGGAAGGGGGCGGTGGGAGAGGTATAAAACATATGGACACTGCCAGGACTTCCAGGAAAGAAGTTGGAATTTCAAACAAGGTGGATCTGGGGTGAATTAGCGGGGGTAGAAAAGATCAAGGTTTTGGATGGGGGAAGATAAGAGATGGTGGTGAACAGCTGTTTTAAAGACCTGGAGGGAGGAGTGGGATTGAAGGGAGTGAGGGAGTTTGTTCCAGAGGCGGGAGAAAAGAGGAATGAAAGAGTGAAGGTGAGCAGAGAGCCGAGATTTCGGCAGTTTAACCATCAGAGGGTTGCTGGCAGATCTTGTGCGACCTGTAGGAATATTTGGGGGACAGAGCACAGAGAGAGCTGGGGGTGCAAGGCCGGAGAGGAGTCGGTAGAAGACAGAAAGACCACCTACCTGCCTGCGGTGAGTGAGTGAAAGGCCCTCAGAGATAGCTTCATCGCGGGAGATTCCAATAATTCTGAAAGCTTTGGTTTCAACAGCGTGAAGCCGAGCTAGGTGTGAGGCAGGAGCACCGGCCCATAGGGGAGAACAGTATTCCATTGAGCTGCGGATGAAAGCCTTGTATGTGGTGAGGAGCTCAGGTGTGCCGAGGAAGGACTTCGCACGACGGAGGATGCCCAGTCGGCGACTGGCTTTGGAGGCCAGCTTGGAAATGTGGTTTTCCCAAGAAAGATCATGGCAGATAGTGAGACCCAAAATCTTGAGCGACAGAACTTCTTGGAGAGGATTGTTGAGAAAGTAGATGGGAGGGTTGTCCAGTCGATCTTTTCGGAGAGACATAGTAAGAGTGTGAGATTTGTCAGGATTGAAAGACATGTTCCACTTGTTTGACCAGTCTGTGATTTTGTCCAGGTCTTCAGAGAGTGAGGAGGCAGCAGACTGCCGAGCTGAGGGAAGAGGAATGGAGCGGCAGAGAGTGGAGTCATCAGCAAAGAGATAGAGAGGATTTTCGAGAGAGTCAGAGAGATCATTGATGAAGACCAGAAAAAGCACGGGGCCCAGAACACTGCCTTGGGGAACTCCAGCCTGAACAGGAAGAGGAGATGAGAGAAACCCATTCAGGGCCACACGTTGACGACGACTAGAGAGGAAGTCCGCCAGCCATGCGTGGAGATTTCCATGGATACCAAAGGAGGAGAGTTTGGTGAGCAGAGCGGGGTGCCAGACCGTGTCGAAGGCACGTGATATGTCGAGGGAGACAGCTCTAATTTCCTGTTTGGCATTGAGGACCTCCATCCATTGTTGAGACAGCAGAAGCAGCATGTCCAGAGTAGAGTGACCTGGTCTGAAACCAAATTGATGATCAGAGATCAAGCCATTGGAGAAGAGGAAAGATTTCATATCCGAAGCAATGATGGATTCCATGACTTTGCTGATAATTGGGAGAAGGCTGATTGGTCTGTAGTTGCTAGGATCTGTTTTTGCACCTTTTTTGTGCAAAGCGGTGATGTTGGCTGATTTCCAAGCAGATGGCAGTTGACCTTGAGCAAAAGAGAGGGTGAAGAGAACAGAGAGAGGGTGAGATAGAGCAGCAGAGCAGGATTTTAGGACCCGTGGGCTGATGCCGTCGGGTCCAGTTGCAGAATCAGAGTCGAGGGTTGACAGAAACTTTTCCACCTTGTCAGGAGGAAAGGACACGGAGTCCAGGAGCAGCAGGGTACGACTGGGTATGGTGGGTACAGAGAGGGATGGGATTGGGACACAAGATTTAGAGGCAAACACAGAGTTGAGGCATTCAGCTTTTTCACGTGCGGAGTCAGCTGTGTAGCCGTTTGAGGTAAGGGAGGGGATGGAGGGGGAACAAACACCAGAAACGGATTTGACCAGACGCCACCAGGATTTGGAAGAGGGAGACAGATAAGAGAGTTCGGTCTTGAGAACGGAGAGATATTGTTTCCTGGCTCTCCTGAGGGTGGACACACACTTGTTTCGGGCTTTGTGAAAGGAAATGAGATTTCCTTCCGTTGGATTTGCTTTCCAGGAGACGAAGGCAAGTTGTTTCTGGGCAACAGCCTCACCACAAGATTCCGTGTACCATGGACGGGAGGAAGGGTATGACAACTGAAGACGAGATGGGATAAATCTGTGCATGAGAGAGAGCAATTTACTTTGGAAGAATTCCCAGGATGAGTTGATGTCAGAGGTGGTAGGGATGGGAGACCAGTCCAGATGATTGATGGCTGCTTGAAGACCGTGCCAGTTGGCCTGAGTGAAATGCCAGACTCGTCGACGCTGAGCAGGCTCCCTGAGGATGGTCAGAGAGATGTCCACTTTAACAAGGACATGATCAGATGATCCGATCGGAGCAGAAGAAGAGCAGCAGACATTTTCAGGGAAGTTAGTCATAACCAAGTCCAGAAGAGAAGATGTTCCGTTCACTGAGATCCGGGTCGGGAAATTGACAGATTGTGTCAGTCCCAGTGAGTCGCAGAAGTCCTTTGCTGAGGAGCCATGGCTGGTGAGAGAGGTACCCACACCCAGCCAACTGGCATGATGACAGTTGAAATCACCACATATGAGGAAGAGAGAGTTGGGATGAGTAGATAGAAGTTGGTCCATATCATCAGACAGCGAGATGTAGATGGAGTCATCACTGTTTGGTGGACGGTACAACACACATATGAACAAGAGGTGGGAGCGAAGGGGAAGCCGTAGCCAGAGGTATTCCTGGGGGTGAGGTGGAGAGAGTGCAGTGCAGGGCGAGTGAGGAAGAGAGTTTTTGATAAAGATAGCAACCCCGCCTCCAGGACGAGGCTCAGGTCTATCATACCGGAGGAGGGAGTAGCCCGGGAGAGATACTATGGAATCAGAGACATCATAAAGGAGGAAAGTTTCTGTTAAGCAGATCACGTCTGGTTTGACAGAAGCAACCTGTATGGAGAGATCAGTTAAGTTTGAACGAAGGCCCCGGATGTTTGAGGTCCATACCGTTAATGAAGAGGAAGGGGGAGCATCAGATACAGAACAGGGGGGAGGAGGGGTAGGGTAAGATGTGGAAGAGGTGGAAGAGGTAGGGAGAGCTGTTGAAGGTGTGTCAGAGATTTCAGAATAGCTCGGAGAAAGGGAAGGATGGGGCGGACAAGAGGTTTGATGGTGATTGGGTGAGCCACTATGAGGTGTTATTTGAGGAGGGGGAAGAGCGAGGCAGAAGGTTGGGGGAGATGGAGGTGAGAGTTTGAAGGGGGAAGAAGCGGGGAGGACGCTTTGAGGAGGGGGAGTGAGAGGGGGGAAATTGAGAAGCAATGAGGGTGGGGAGATTTGAAGGGGAGGGGTGAGGGGGGAGTTTGGGAGGGAAGGGACAAGGGGAGGGATTTGAAAGGGATGGGATATGGGGGAGATTTGGAGGGGAGGGGTGAGGCAGGAGTCTAGGAGGGGAGGGGCGAGGGGCGTCTTGGCGGGGAGGGGTGAGGGGGTAGTTTAGGAGGGAGGGGGCAAGGGGGGAGATTTGAAAGGGATGGGTGATGGGGAAGATTTGGAGGGGAGGGGTGATGGGGAAGATTTGGAGGGGAGGGGTTATGGGGAAGATTTGGAGGGGAGGGGTGAGATTGGATTTTTGAAAGTGTACGATTTATGGGAAACGAACATTTATTGCAAAATGAGTTTCTTGTGACCTTCGAGTTAAAAATACGTTTAAGGACGCTGGATGGAGGATGGAGTGCAGGAGAGTTTAGGGAATGTAGAAAAAAGGCACTATAGGAGATGGATATTTTTTTTGGGATGAATTGATTTGGTGAGCAAGTCGAAAGCAGCCTTTTAAAGAAGAAGAAGAAAAAGGTGTTATAAAATATGACGGAATACATAACTTGAGGGGAAAGTGTAAACATTGAAGGTTAATGAGTGAAAACTATCTGGGGAAATGGGGGAGAAACACGTGGTCGAAGAACGAACGAACGAATAAGAATGAATAAACGAATGAGAACAGAGAAGGAAATGTTGTTGTTGTTGTTGTATTTTTATTTTTATTTTTGAGTTGAGATTTACACAAGGAAGTAGGCTATGGGTGAAAAGACTGGGAATACAGAGAACGAACGTTATTGGATCACAAACGACGGACCACTGAGAGAAAAACAAAGCCTCAAGGTTGTACAGTGCACACTGTACAAGGCCTCAAGACACGACACGGCAAACAGACGATCAATTTATGAAAGATAAACACCGAGAAACAACCAAAGTTGCACACAATAACTTCACACACCGGAAGATAAATACAGTTTCGACAAAATACAATTGTGAACAGACTTAACTTCGAAAAACGTGGAGACCGTGTGGACTTGGATAAACAATGGGTATGGTGAGGAATGTGAGGCAGGAGCGGATGCATAGGAGGGACAAGGTGATCCAAAGTGTGGACAAGATGGATACAGAAGGAAACTCCAAGGAGGTGAAGACGGAAATTTGGGAGGAGGAGGAACTGGGGTGGATAACGAGGACAGGAAAGATCATGGTTTTGGATTGGGGACGATCGATTTTGGATTGAGATGTTGGCGGACAGGTGTCTTGAAGACCTGGAGGGAAGAATGACATTGAAGAGAGTGTGGAAGTTGGTTTTACAGGTGGGAAAACGAGGAACGAATGAATCGAACATGAAATGAAGGAATGCTTAGAAAGCACGAAGGATGAAAATCTCTTTCTTTTTATAAAGCATGAAATTATTTTGTTCCGTATTTATAGTGATAATGCCCCGTTTATCATTATTATACGAGTACTATATGCAATTCAGCCTGGTGTTGGCTTAGCGGTTAGGGTGCCGGCTTGGGATCCGAGGATCCTGGGTTCGAATCCCGATCGATCGCTGAATTAACGCCAGGGGGGTTGACTCGGCCTGTCATCCTTCCGAGGTCGGCAAATTGAGTACCAGCTTGCTGGGATGAATGATCTCGGTGTGTACCCCGGTTTAGAATAGGTACACCGTATCCCTGCATATCGTAAGAGCGTGACCAAGGGTTGGCGTCAGGAAGGGCATCCGGCCACAAAAAAAAACATTGCCTCAAACAGGGAACCATGATCGTCATGGGGCCGGCAAGGCTAACCCCCACTCTGGCGGGGAAAACGGCCTTAAAACGATCATTCATTCATATATTTACAAAATCAAAGATTCACAAGTACAGTGCTGTACTGTATATTTGTTTACCGATTATATTTTTGTTTGTCTGTCTGTTACCCGTCATTCCACACCGATCTTAATGAAAGTTCACCATCTGCTAAGGCCAGTCAAAGTTTATAAGCCTATTGTTTTTGAGGTCAAAAGGTGAAGGTCACAGCAACGTCATGTTTACTGACGTAATTTTTGTTAGATAACTTGGCACATAGTCGTTGTTGAGAGACTTCTGGTTTGCATCACCACATTCTACTCCAGCAGCACTTTGAAATCAGTGGATTTGCTAGATCACCTTTCATCAGCCATGTTTTCAAGCGGTCAAGGTCAAACTTATCTAAAATGGTCAATTTTCATCCGATTGACGTGAAATTTGAATAAGATTTGCAGATTGGGTCACTGAATTAGTTTACCAAAATCAAAAAGGGCTAAAAAGGTTGAAGGCGACAAAAAGGGTTGGCGGCAGGAAGGGCATCCGGCCGTAAAACATTGCTTCAAAAATGGGACCAAAAAACAACAACAACCACGGTGCCCGAAAAGGTCAACCCCCGCTTTGCGGGGAAAAATGGCCTCTAAAGGTGGTTAAAAAGGGCTAAAACATCAAAGCAGATAAACCTAGAATGGCACTCGCTGGAACGCATACACGCACCTGAGTTTACGTTTTGTATCCCACTGATGGGCCGATCTGCGTTCGGACCTGAACCAAAATGTCATCGCCTTGTTCTTGTCACCTACCCAATCCGTCCAACGAGTTTTGTCTGAATCCGTCCATAACTTTTTGAGATATTGTGCTATATATCGTTTTTGACCCAATCTCTCAATGGTGAAGAATCACTTAAAATTGTCGTATCTGCATATTGATTTGGATCTTCACGAAAATCAAATCAATTCGTCCTTGTAAAACACAGATTCTGTCCACCAAATTTCGTCAGTATCTACCCATGACTTTTTGATATATCCTGCTTACAGATAGACAAACGATCAGACAAACAGACCAACGGGTGAAAACCGAAACTCTGTCCACCTTTGGTGGTGGAGATAACAATCAATTTAGCTGTTTTTAAATGTTGACGGTTTCCATGACTTCAATTTCACCCCATTACAATCAAATGGGATTTTTGTGATTTTATTATTCCCATATCTCAAAATAGTACAGACATCTATATCTACCATATAAACCACATTGTCAGTTTGTGTGTTTGTACAGATGTCTATCCCCCTTCACAAGGGAAGGTTTTAAAGGCCAATCTTTTAAAACGAATGTGTTCACTATGGTCTATTTTTGAGGACAAAAAAAACATGAAAACCACTTTCTATGAAATAGTAATTATGTCTCTTATATTGGACGTGTAGACGGTGGCAGGGAGGTGGAATTTGCTGCACATGATGTGCAATGTGTGCAGAGTAAAACAGGTTTTCATTTACATCCGTAAGATGTCTAATAAATAAAAAAGACATGAGTACACCTGACACTCGGCCGAGGCTTCAGACTTTGGCATGCTCACGAGGCTGCACCATTGAATAAATTGTTCCTACCCATAATTTTTGACGAGCTTTTTACTCGTGTATAGATCAGAGAGTACGCCTGTACTTTCTATGTCGGGATGGCGTGGAAAAAAATGTCGGTCCCATCTGCGACCTGCAAAACTAAAGTTGGAGTATCTTCTTTAAAAAGTCACTTCGCTTACATATGAGCGCCTACCTGGTCTGTTCAGCTGATTGTCGAGGTCGGGATCACTTTTCAGTTCTCCAGACCATGGCCAAAGCAAAAACAGCAAAAAAAACCAGATCGGTCAAATTCATCTCGAATTCCGGGAATTCATCTTGTCGTTATCACCTGGTGTTGGCCTAACGGTTAGGGTGGCGGGCTTGGGATCCTATTGTCCTGAGTTTTAATCCCGTTGAATTAACGCCTAGTGGAGTTGATTCAGTCTGTAATCCTTCTGAGGTTGGCAAAAATGAGTACCAGATAACTGGTTGTAGGTAGACATTGCATCAGCAGCAGCCGCACCCACAGAAAAATGATGCAACCAGCAGCCGGGTGGCTGCACACGAACCACTCATCTTGTTGTTCATAATAGGCCGAATCTTCTTCAGATGGCATATTTCTGAGCTGCCTATATCAATGGCAATGATTCGTTCGGCCACCATCCGACAGAGTTTTACTTCCTGTAACATCCTTTGGTATTATAATTCTAATAGCTTGAAAGGATTCCACGAAAACTACGTAAAACTACATTTCTTTGCAAAATAATAGGACCGGGGTAGGCGTGGCTATGACGGTCGTTCAGCTTGATGGAGGCGTGGCCGCTAGACACATTTGCCTCAGTGTCGGCGTGATGCGTGAAGTCTTCACGAAGTCGTCTTCACTATGTGAAGTAGTGAAGTATGTCTTCACTATGCAGCTCGAAGTCTTCTCTTCACAGTAGAAACTGAGACTTGCTCACTTCGACCAGTGTTAAGCTGTGCTTGAAGCTGTTGTCCTGTGAGCCGCCTATCACGCAAGCTGTTGACTCTCAGAAACTTGTCTTCTGATTCTGTTGTGGCTTTGGGTCTGCCAGACCTCTTCCTGTCAGAGTTTCCTCCAGTTTCCAATATACTACTCCCTGCAGTGCAATATTGTCCAAATAATGCTTCGGAGGGTGTAATAACAGTCTGTTTCAACACTGCTTTTATACAGACAGGGGGTTTGTCATCAAGTAATCAGCAGAGGTTGGGACACCTGTAGGAATTGTTTGCATTAACTTTCAAGGCTTAATTTACTTACATTGCTGCAGAGCAGCTGTAAGTAGTTAACCCATTATTTGTTCCCTGAAGAAGGCCTTTTTTACAATATAACTGTGCAATTTACATTATTTTCCCGTTTTTGCTAACCTAAACTTTTTTTTAACCTCGAGCAGTTTACTGCTTACCTTTGTACCATTTCAGGTTATTCACTGGATATTAAACTGCGTAAATTTCAATAAAAACTGGGAAAATTGAGGTGTGCTAAAACCTTTGACCGGTAGTGTATCTTGACACTTTTGCTCCAAGATTGGGCAGCAAACCATTGTGTTATTCCACATTGTAAAAAATAACAGAAACAAGCGAATTTTAAAAAGCCAACAGAATCTTGTTTCTCACAGTCTGAGAGTCCTTTAGGTGTTTTTTTGCAAACTCCAAGCAGGCTTTCATGTGTCTTTCACTGAGGAGAGGCTTCCGTCTGGCTACTCTGTCATAAAGCAGTGATGGTTGTCCTTCTGGAAGTTTCTCCCATCTCCACACAGGATCTCTGGAGCTCAGCCAGAGTGATCATCGTGGTCATAGTCATCTCTCTAACCAAGGCCATTCTCCCCCGATTGCTCAGTTTGGCCGGGCGGCCAGCTCTAGGAAGAGTCCTGGTTGTTCCAAACTTCTTTCATTTAAGAATTATGGAGGCCACTGTGCTCTTGGGAACCTTCAATGCAACAGAGATTTTTTTGTTGGCTTCCCCAGATCTGTGCCTCGACACAATCCTGTCTCTGAGCTCTGCAGGCAGTTCCTCTGACCTCATGGCTTGGTTTTTGCTCTGATGTGCATTGTCAGCTGTGAGACCTTATATAGACAGGTGTGTGCCTTTACAAATCATGTCCAATCAATTGAATTTACCACAGGTGGACACCAATCAAGGTGTAGAAACATCTCAAAGATGATCAAGAGAAATGGGAGGCACCTGAGCTAAATTTCAAGTGTCATAGCAAAGGGTCTGAATACTTATGTAAATGTGATATTTCAGTTTTTTCTTTTTAATAAATTTGCAAAACTTTCTAAAATCCTGTTTTCTCTTTATCATTATGGGGTTTTGAGTGTAGATTGATGAGGGAAAACATGAATTTAAACGATTTCAGCAACAGGCTGCAACATAACAAAATGTGAAAAAAGTGAAGGGGTCTGAATACTTTCTGAATGCACTGTAGTAAGCTCCTATGTAATTTCAGGGACTTCTTGCAACTTCAGTTGTCTTTCCTACTTTTCTTTTTTATCAACTTCGAGTGACCAATCACAAATGTAGATAATTATATAATGTTGTTATTAGAGATGTCCTTGCAGTTTGTAAAAAGTTGATGATCATGTCCTGAGAACTGATCAGGTATTGAAATCATGTACTGTTGATGATCATTGATCATGTACTGTATTCAGGCTGCTAATTTGTAGTCTCCGTATGTGGCTCGACTACAAGAGTAATCAAGTGATGTTGTAACCAGTGGAGTGTTTGTCGAAGCTTGAAGCAATAATTGATTAAGTGTAAATGAGGCAGTGATGTAAGGATTGCCTGTTTACTGCGAATGGCCAAAGAGATGTTGATCTTCACAAGCACATGATCAGATGAAAATGCATTCTTCGTTTGAAATTAGTTTGGGTGATGCATTATCTGTTTGAAATTTCTTCATATTTTGTCCTTGATGATTTTGTGGAAAAGATTTCAAAAGTGAACTTTCAAAATACAAGAAAGCGAGAACTATGTTGAACATATAAACCAAGTAAGAGAGAAAAGAAACAAGTGTATCAGAATGAATAAAAAAGGGAAACAAAATCAAAGGTAAGGGAACGAATTAAAGTCAAGAAAGTGGGAATTTTGAAAGATCATGGAAAAAGAGAAAAACCAAAGAAGGACAATGCATTTCCTCGTTAAATATCATTCTTTTCAATCCCTTCACCCTCCATGTCCCATTTCCCTTCATTTCACTTACAAAGACTTCTCAAGCTGCTCTGGTCCAGATCAGACATTTGGAGCTCCACTGGCTCTGTTGAAAGAAGGAAAGATAAAGCAACATCACAATCAATATGGACACCCTGCTGTTTATTTATACAGTAAATATTTTTTGCTTTAAGGAACAATTTATAAACATGAACAGATTTGAACAATGTGTGAATGCTAACGAGGCCTTTCCCGCATGCGCTGTGTGTGAATTTTCAGGGACTTGCTTCTGCTCATCAGGGCACTTTTAACCTGCCGCTGCTCGGGAATAGTGTGCAACTCAAACAGTCTTTTTAAACACTAGGGCATGCCCGTACTATATCTATATCTAAAATTATATCCCCCCCTCTATTTACATGAAATGGTTTGGTCCAAAGCGAACGGCTTGCGAGTACGGTGACAACCCCCCCCCTCTATTTACATGAAATGGTTTGGTCCAAAGCGAATGGCTTGCGAGTACGGTGACAATCCCCCCCCCCTCTATTTACATGAAATGGTTTGGTCCATTCGCAAAGCCAAAGCGAACGGCAGTTACGAATCGCAGTTACGATGAATCGCAAAGTAGTTTTAATTAGTTTTAAAACATAGTTTAACGCCAACATAGTTTGCCAACGTGAAATAAATGAATACGCTCTCAAATGTGCCGTCCGAGGCAGAGTGTGTTCGCCACGTTCGGCACACGCGATAACTCGCTGCCCTCTGATTGGTTGAATCGTTTTTTGGACATAGCTCGGTAAGTACTTGTCCGATTAATATGAAACCTTGAAAAGGCACATCCTCGGGTCCCCAGCAATATACCTGGCAAGTTTAAAGTATATCGGACCCGTGGTTGTCGAGAAACAGCGGTCACAAACAAACATACAAACATACAAGCATACAAACACACACACAGAGATTAGTGGAATTATAGATAGATGATTTTCAGCATTTAAACGAGTGGCAAATTATCGATGATTAACCATAATTGTTTTGCTCCTGGATGAAAATCAGACTCCTGGAAAAATAGGAAATACGAGAAATATCTGTGCATGAGACCGAGAGGTGTTTAGTTCCGTTCATTTCCTGTTAATACAAGCGACCTGTGGATACACACAAAAATACACACACACACACACACACACACACACACACACACACACACACACACACACACACACACACACACACGCCTTACCTTCAAGCAATTAATGCAAAAATCAAGTATAATTTATCTTGCCCCCCCCCCCCTGGAAACAGGAAAAAGGAAACAAAGAAAATGTATTTATACCAGCCCTCACAGCTCCAAAATCTCTTTTGGTCTTTTGCTCTCTGAAGCAGGTTCTAATCAAGGATTTGCCTGTACTTGGCTCCATTCAATGTTCCCTCTGTCCTTACAAGTCTCCCAGTCCCTGCCACTGAAAAGCATCCCCACAGCATGATGCTGCCACCACAGTGTTTCACAGTGGGGATGGTGTCAGATGGGTGATGAGCTGTGCTCTGTTTCCGCCAGAAATAGCGCTTTGCATTCAGGCCGAAGAGTTCAATTGTCGTCTCATCAGACCACAGAATATTTTGCCTCGCTCGTAGGGTCTTTCACGTATCTTTTTGCAAATTCCAGGCATGCTGTCATGTACCTTTTTCTCAGGAGTGGCTTTGTCTGGCTTCACAAATCCAGCCATAAAGCCTAGATTTGTGAAGTGCTGCAGACTCTGGTCCTTCCAGCAGGTTCTCCCATCTCAGCCAAGGAACTCTCGTTCTGTCACAATGGTCATTGGGTTGTTGTTCACCTTCCTTGACCAAGGTGCTTCTTGCCCGGTTGCTCAGTTTGGTCGGACGGAGCTTTCAACATTCTAGAAATTGCTTGATACCCTTCCTCAGATCTACGCCTCCTCACAATTCTATCTCAGAGTTATACGGACAGTTCCTTGGACGTTATGGTAGTTTCTTCTCTGACATGCACTGTCAACTGTGGGACCTTGTAAAGAAAGGTGTGTTTCTTTCTAATATCATTTCCAATCAATTGAGCTCCATTAGCTCTGTTTGAAACGTGCCATGTTTGTTTTTTAATTTAACATTTTTTTGTCAATGCACTAATTGTATTTTATAAACTTTTATCTTGTAAGCAATCTTTGATTGAAAATTATGAATATGTATGCATGTGCAATTCAGCCATTCGCTGCCAGACATGCTTTCGCCAAACCATTTTGATTGATCGATTGAATTGGCCATAGTGGATTCCAATTAAGTTGAACATCCATCTTAAGGATGATCAAAGGAAATTGGAGGCACGTCAGCTCAATTTGGAGTGTCATAGGAAAAGTATTGAATACTTGTTGACTCAAGACATTTCAGCTTTTCATTTTTAATTATTTTGAAAAAGGAAATTCCCCAAAAAATTAATTCCACATTATGGGGGTATTACGTGTAGATTAGTGATCCAAAAAATCTACATTTTATCCATTTTAAATTCAGGCCGTAACACAACAAAATGTGAAAAAAGTCAAGGGGTGTGAATACTTTCTGAAGGTACTGTACGGTATCCTTTAAGGTGCCCCAAACACCGCTAAGGTGCCCCCAACAGATTATGTCCTTTTGAAAGTTGTGTTTGAGAGGAAGACAATGATCTTTGTCATTTATATACTTTTCACTTTTCTATTATCCTTCCTGGTTCTCTCGCATCTCATGTTCCCCAAAGAATTATTCTCCTTACAAAATAGCACATTTTTGTCACTCACTCATTATATTCTTCAGAAAGTTCTCATGGAGTTCAATGAATGAGCCCAGATTCTTCTCCTCCTTGGAGAAGTCCAACACTGTGGGTTGTGCCATCTTCAGAGATTGAAAATGTGACACCGACTCGAGCCTTGGTATGAAAAGGAAAAACTTCAGGGTCAGGGGGTCATTGGAGGAGAAAAAGGTTTGTAAAATGATATCATAAAAGCCTCAAATATAGAAGATATAGATAAACTTCTCTCAGCGGTCCTTCGATTGTGCTCCAATTACTTTCGTTCTCTCAGTTTTCCCAGTCTTTCCACCACATACTTCCTTGTTTAAAATCTCAACTCAAAAAAATATATATATATTTCCTTCTCTGTTCTTATTCGTTTATTCGTTGTTCTTATTCGTTCGTTCGTTCTTCGACCACGTGTTTCACCCACATTACCCCAGATAGTTTTCACTGCTCAATTTTAAAATGTTTAAACTTTCCCCTGAAGTACTGCATTCTGTCGTATATTATAACACCTTTTTCTTGTTCTTCTATAAAAGGATGCTTTCAACTTGCTCACCAAATCTATTCATTCCAAAACAAAATTCCATCTATTACAGTGCCTCTTTCATACATTCCCTAAACTCACCTGCACTCCACCCTCCCCCCCCCCCCCTCCAGCGTAATTAAACGTGTTTTTGACTCGAAGGTCACAAGAAACTCATTTTGCAATAAATGTTCGTTTCCCATTAATCGTGCACTTTCTAAAATCCAATCTCACCCCTCCCCTCCAAATCTTCCCCATCACCACTCCCCTCCAAAACCTCCCCATCACCCCTCCCCTCCAAATCTCCCCACCTTGCCCCTCCCCTCCAAATCTTCCCCATCACCCATCTCTTTCAAATCTTCCCCCTCCCCTCCAAATCTTCCCCATCACCCATCTCTTTCAAATCTTCACCCTCCCCTCCAAATCCTTCCCATCACCCATCCCTTTCAAATCTCCCCCTTGCCCCTTCCCTCCTAAACTCCCCCCACACCCCTCCCCTCCTAGACTCTCCCTCACTCCTCCCCTCCTGGACTCCCCCCTCACCGATCCCCTCCAAATCTCCCCCATCCCTTTCAAATCCCCCCCCTTGTCCCTTCCCTCCTAAACTCTCCCCTAACCCCTCCCCTCATAAACTCCCCCCTCGCCCCTCCCCTTCAAATCTCCCCACCCTCATTTCTTCTCCATTTCCCCCCTCTCAACCCTCTTCCTCAAAGCATCCTCCCCCCTTCTTACCCCTTACAACTCTCACCTTCATCTCCCCCAACATTCTGCCTCGCTCTTCCCCCTCCTCAAATAACACCTCACCGCCCCTCACCCAATCACCATCAAACCTTTTGTCCGCCCCATCCTTCCCTTTCTGCAAGCGATTCAGAAATCTCTGACACACCTTCAACAGCTCTCCCTACCTCCTCCTCCTCTTCCACATCTTACCCTACCACTCCCCCCCTCTGTTCTGTATCCGATGCTCCATCTTTTCCTCTTCATTAACGGTATGGACCTCAAACATCCGGGGCCTTCGCTCAAACTTGACTGATCTCTCCATACAGGTTGCTTCTGACAAAACAGACATGATCTGCTTAACAGAAACTTTCCTCCTTCATGATGTCTCTGATTCCTTAGTATCTCTCCCGGGTTACTCCCTCCTCCGGTATGATAGACCTGAGCCTCGTCCTGGAGGTGGGGTTGCCATCTTTATCAAAAACTCTCTTCCTCACTCGCCCTGCACTGCCCTCTCAACACCTCACCCCCAGGAATACCTCTGGCTATGGGTTCCCGTTCGCTCCCACCTTTTGTTCATATGTGTGTTGTACCATCCACCAAACAGTGATGACTCCATCTACATCTCGCTGTCTGATAATATGGACCAACTTCGATCTACTCATCCCAACTCTCTCTTCCTCATATGTGGCGATTTCAATCGTCACCATGCCAGTTGGCTGGGTGTGGGTACCTCTCTCACCAGCCATGGCTCCTCAGCAAAGAACTTCTGCGACTCACTGGGACTGACACAATCTGTCAATTTCCTGACCCGTATCTCAGTCAACGGAGCATCTTCTCTTCTGGACTTGGTTATGACTAACTTCCCTGAGAATGTCCGCTGCTCTTCTTCTGCTCCAATCGGCTCATCTGATCATGTGCTTGTTAAAGTGGACATCTCTCTGACCATTCTCAGAGAGCCTCCTCAGCGTCGACGAATCTGGCATTTCACTCAGGCCAACTGGCACGGTCTTCAAGCAGCCATCAATCATCTGGACTGGTTTCCCATCTCTACCGCCTCTGACATCAACTCATCCTGGGAATTCTTCCAAAGTAAATTCCTCTCTCTCATGCACAGATTTATCCCATCTCGTCTTCAGTTGTCATACCCTTCCTCCCGTCCATGGTACACGGAATCTGGTGGTGAGGCTGTTGCCCAGAAACAACTTGCCTTTGTCTCCTGGAAAGCAAATCCAACGGAAGGAAATCTCATTTCCTTTCACAAAGCCCGAAACAAGTGTGTGTCCACCCTCAGGAGACCCAGGAAACAATATCTCTCCATTCTCAACACTCTCTTATCTGTCTCCCTCTTCCAAATCCTGGTAGTGTCTGGTCAAATCTGTTTCTGGTGTTTGTTCCCCCATCCATCCCCTCCCTTACCTCAAACGGCTACACAGCTGACTCCGCACGTGAAAAAGCTGAATGGCTCAACTCTGTGTTTGCCTCTAAATCTTGTGTCTCAAACCCATCCCTCTCTGTACCCACCGTACCCAGCTGCTCCTGGACTTTGTGTCCTTTCCTCATGACAAGGTGGAAAAGTTTCTGTCAACCCTCGACTCTGATTCCGATTCTGCAACTGGACCTGACGGCATCAGCCCACGGGTCCTAAAATCCTGTTCTTCTGCTCTTTCACTCCCTCTCTCTGTTCTCTTTATCCTCTCTTTTGCTCAAGGTCATCTGCCATCTGCTTGGAAATCAGCCAACATCTCCGCTTTACACAAAAAATGTGCAAAAACAGATCCTAGCAACTAGAGAACAATCAGCCTTCTCCCAATTATCAGAAAAGTCATGGAATCCATCATTGCTTCGGATATGAAATCTTTCCTCTTCTCCAATGGCTTGATCTCTGATCATCAATTTGGTTTCAGACCAGGTCACTCTACTCTGGACATGCTGCTTCTGCTTTCTCAACAATGGACGGAGGTCCTCAATGCCAAACACGAAATTAGAGCTGTCTCCCTTGACATATCACATGCCTTCGATACGGTCTGGCACCCCGCTCTGCTCACCAAACTCTCCTCCTTTGGTATCGATGGAAATCTCCCCGCATGGCTTGTGGACTTCCTCTCTGGTCATAGTCAATGTGTGGCCCTGAATGGGTTTCTCTCATCTCCTCTTCCTGTTCAGGCTGGAGTTCCCCAAGGCAGTGTTCTGGGCCCTGTGCTCTTTCTGGTCTTCATCAATGATCTCTCTGAATCTCTTGAAAATCCTCTCTATCTCTTTGATGACGACTCCACTCTCTGTCGCTCCATTCCTCATCCCTCAGATCGGCAGTCTGCAGCCTCCTCACTCTCTGCAGACCTGGACAAAATCACAGACTGGGCAAACAAGTGGAACATGTCTTTCAATCCTGACAAATCTCACACTCTTACGATGTCTCTCCGAAAAGACCGACTGGACAACCCTCCCATCCACTTCCTGAATAATCCTCTCCAAGAAGTTCTGTCACTCAAGCTTTTGGGTCTCACTATCTGCCATGATCTTTCCTGGGAAAACCACATTTCAAATCTGGCCTCCAAAGCCAGTTGCCGACTGGGCATCCTCCGTCGTGCGAAGTCCTTCCTTGGCACACCTGAACTCACCATATACAAGGCTTTCATCCGCAGCTCAATGGAATACTGCTCTCCCCTCTGGGCTGGTGCTCCTGCCTCACACCAAGCTCGTCTTCACGCTGTTGAAAGCAAAGCATTCAGAATCATTGGAATTTCCCGCGATGAGGCTAACTCGATGCGATCGCGATTAAGCGATCTCCGAGGGCGTTTCACTCACTCACCGAAGGCAGGTTGGTGGTCTTTCCGTCTTCTACCGACTCCTCTCAGGCCTTGCTCCCCCAGCTCTCTCTGGGCTCTGTCCCCCAAATATTCCTACAGGTCGCACAAGATCTACCTGCAATCCTCTTGTGGTTAAAACTGCCAAAATATAGACTCTCTGCTCACCTTCACTCCTTCATTCCTCTTTTCTCCAACCTCTGGAACAAACTCCCTCACTCTCTTCAATTCCACTCCTCCCTCCAGGTCTTTAAAACAGCTGTTCACCACCATCTCTTATCTTCCCCCATCCAAAACCTTGATCTTTTCTACCCCTGCTAATTTCACCCCAAATCCACTTTTTTGAAATAACAACTTCTTTCCTGGAAATCCTTGTTGTCCTTGTGTTTTATACTTCTCCCACCCTCCCCCACCCCCTTCCCACGCCTCCTCCCTTCAAGCCATCTCCCTCCCACACATCTCCCGATGTACCTGCTCTCAAATGTTGTGTTTGTGTGCTTCCCCTTCTCTCCCCATCTTGTCTGCCGCTCCCTCTTTTTATATATTTTGTTTGTCTGTTTGATTTGTTTGTGTGATAAATGTTAGCTCTTTCACGAGCCTCGATTCTGTATACAAAAAAACAACAAAAAAAAAGACGTGGTTGAAATAGAATGATGGATGGAATTTATATTTGCGCCAATCTTTCGATGACAATGTATAATTCAACAAATATATGAAAAGGAGAATGGGTGAAACAAATAGACTTGCTAAACTTTTATTTTCTTCATGTTTTCTCATATAATATGGACTCAGGTTACATTTTATATAACAAGGATCATCAAATGGGAACGAGTTGAGACATTTTTGTGAATTACATATTTTTGGAAGAAGTAGAAAATATAATATATCTGGAGATGATTGAAAATGAATGATGGTTCTGAAGAAGGAACAGAGAGGAGGAAAAAAGCATGATGATGTGTCAAACAATGTGATGGACAACATCACAGTCTCACCTTTTTATGACATCCTTATAACCCTGAAAAGGAAGAAAACAGTGAATTACCTCAAGACTTCTTCGTTGATTAATGCTCTCTTCATAAATGTAAATAATGCTTCATAAATGTTGTGGTAAATGTGGAACTATAATCCCGAAACAAGAGTGATAAATGAACTTCCAGGGTCTGTGTCAAGGACGATATCTCCACATATGATGGTATATTCATGTTGTGTTATTGTCCTTCTGAAGTACAATGTACCATTAATTCACTCTCCGAGCAATACCCCAAGTCCGAGCATTCAATCGGTTCTCATGTCCTGAAAGTTTATGATTGGTCAATTTTTTTCTCTTCTAAAAAAATTAAATTTATTAAACATTGACAATTAAACATTACCACTTTTGTAAAAGGTGAAGAAGAATGCCTACCTGTAAAAAAGAAACAGTCTCAAGATCCTGGAGTGCTGCTTTCAATGTGGAATTTGTTTCCTGGAGAGAGTTCAACTGCTCCTTCACCTTGTCCATTTGCTTCTGAAGAAGACAAATCTTCTTATTTTGCCTTTTGATCACCCGACTCTTCACCAGATCCACGGATTTATCCACATATTGGTACAACGCCAATCGCTTTTCCTCCATCCTGTCCACAGTCCCTTTGCCTGAATCCTGGAATAAATCAATCATTGTGTGATTAGAGTTAAACGTCAAGAATAAACCACCAGAAAGAAGGTTAAACCTAAAGAGAACAAAGAATTCCGACTGAGGAAGGATTAGGACATATTGCACGAGTGCATTTAGAAAGACATAATGTTTTGTTCAGGACACTTATCCACAACACTTATTGGGGTGAGTTGATGGGTTGATGGAAAATTTCAACATTTACCCAACCGAGATGATGGAGATTTTCGCATGTGATGGACAGAATTAGGCAGAAAAGGTCTAAATCTTTAAAAGTGAAAAATAAAATAAAATTTCAGATTTCCTGATCACAAAAAACACCAACACTTGTTCAGATGTGGACAGAGTTTGTTTCCAGGGAATTGCACAGAGGTGGGCAGTAATATTACAGGATACCTGCCTACCTCCACTCTTTTCTCTGGCTTGTGAAACAATTTTCATGAAAAAGTTCAATCCCGCTCTACCCTCCACGGCGAGGTGTTGGCATCCCACTACCCTCTCCCATCATCCTGAACCATCCAAACCTGCAATATTTTACCACTTTCACTATCTCACCACTTTTCACATTCACACCCACTTCCCCAAACCAATCGTTTTGCAGATTACTGTGTTCTTCACATCTTGTTATTTTTTCTTTTTTGCTCATTCATTAATTCCCTCACCTTTTCAGATTCCACCTTTTGCCCCACTGCCCCACCGTCAATACATTTCCTTTTTTCACTCTGTATCTTGCTCTTCCATGAGCTGACTTTTGTACCCAAAAAGAGCATTTTAAACAATAACTTGAAAGCATTTTAAGGAGACAACTTTCAAAAAAAGTCTGGTCAGTTGGATTTTAAAATAAATCTGACATTAATGGTCATGGATTGAAATTGTTTTGGGTCAGGTGGTTGGTGGCTCGTGTGTGTAGATGGTCAGAGGTGGCCTGAGATGGCTGAGATGTAAGTAAGATTGTGCAGTTTGAGCTGTGGTGATGTCACCCATTGTAGAACAAATGTTTTTTCCAGATTCTAATTCTCTTCCCTTCAATCACGTCCATTCCTTGGTACTTCATACCTGTGTTTGTTTAACCTCCTGCTTCAGCTGATGGAGTTGGGATTCAAGGTGCTGCGTTGACTTTGATAGTTCAGGACACTTTGCAGTCAAAATGCCCTGCACAGAATAAATAAGTCCAGGTAAAGGGAATTGTTCATCTGTATGTGGAAACGATGAGGCACAAACTGCACAAAATGATTTTTAAATATATTTGCAAAAAAAGTGGAGACTAGACATTTATAGATTCCAAATTAAATATCAACTCTTCTTTATTTATACAATTGTATGAGAAGAGAGCTCATCAACATTATTTATCATGGTGAATAATTGATAGTTAAAGGAAGCAGAGGTGGACTATAAAGGGGCGCCCTACATCTGGCAAATAAAATGCATTTACTTCTTCATGCAGCTGTATGAATGAAATTGGTGCCATTTATATGAACTTTTCTGGACCATTACTTGGTTCCTCCTCAGAACATAAGGGTAGACCAGCATGCACATGAGATTTTTTGAATGTCCCTTCTTTTCTATTCTTTGCCATTTTTTACAAGCTATGAAATGTCGCTTCTTTTCCATACTTTGCCACATGGCACATACCATATAAAGAGGCCTTTTCCATACCCCTGGCTTTTCCCCAAGAATTACTACCGGAGTCAAAAAGTATCTATGTCCAACATTTTGGGGATCGCCCCCATGAGCCAAGCAAAAATAGGACCACGGGTCCTGAAGTTCACCTGGATCAGGAGCAACAGTCACTCAAACTCCCCACAGACCACGATATTTTTTAATGTGGTGAACAAACTTTTGTACAACATGACTCATGAGTGATGATGGTTGTCATCAAATTTCATTGAAATTGTGTGTGTAGTTTCAGAGAAGAGAGCAAATACCAATTTTGGGTGGGGCTGGGGGGGGAGTCAACCCTCACAACCCCCTCCCGTGAACCCCCTTCATATTGTTGCGAATATGGAATTTGGCCTCCATATCCGCTTGTAAATATTCCCCTATTTCCCCAATACTCCCCAACTATCCCCAATCCCCCATTCCCTAGTCCCATTGTCTGTAAACAACAATCAGTAGAGCCGACCTTCCCCTAATTCCCCCATTAAATGTCGCACCCAGGTTCACCGCATCTCACGTAGACAACTATAGGACATCTTGCTAGTTATTCTTAGTCTATGTCAGTTAAGGACTCGTTTCCATTAATTCTGACTCTTCGTTGCACCAGAATGTGATTATATGGCACCAGTAGTGAGTTTAGGACCTCCCCATACCTCTCCGCATCTCTTCCCCATGAAGAAGCTCCAACAACAACAACTACAACAGCAGAAGGAGGCGGCGCGGCGACGGCGCGGGGAGTGTGCGTCCTCACACCGGCTCGGTTAGCCGCCATGACCATGCGCTCCGACGGGGTTACCACGAAGGGGCTGGCTGTCAGCTCCTCGCCAAGGGCGGAGCCTGGTAACCCCCCCACGCACCCAATGAGAAGCAACGAGCCGATTCCAGCTGGGGCGGAGCTAACGAGCCGAGGGCGTGTCACTCCCCGCCGGATATACGCGGCGACTTACCGGATGTGAGGTTAGATGCGCCTGAACTACGGAGAGCAGAGGAAGCCACCGCCACCCCCAGCGCGACGATACCTCCCCGCATTTTTGGACCGGACCGAACCGGGTCGATTCTGCCCTGAGCCCAGGTGCACCTGGAGCCATCGCTACCCGCCTTTCCTCGCCATCAATCCCCGTGTGAGTCAGCCTTGTCCCGTTTATCTGTCGTCTGTTGGGGTTAATATAAGTGTGTCTAAGTGCCTGTCTTTCTATGATGTCCCTCTTGTAGTTGTAATCTGACCTTCCGCCCTAATATAATCTCCTCCGGAGGTCTTGAGAACCGTAACCCTTGGTGTCGTGTCATTGTAATCCAGCCGTGTGTCTTTTCCTTCATTGACCTAGCGTAGCGCGATTAGTCAACGTTCGGGTATAATCGGGTAACTTGTGCAGACGTGGTCATACCAAACCGCTCGGTAAATAACACCTAAGCCGCGTCTGTAACAATTGGTGTCGAGGAGTGGAATTCGGACCCGGGACTAAATTTATTAGGCCCAAATTTGTAGTAGAATCGATTCGGAGTGCGTTTCCCGCGCGAAATTATAACGGCGAAATTTGAATTGTTATACGAAAATAAAAACCCGAATTTTGAAAGTCGCGCTATGGCAGACCAAGACAGCTGGGGTCCGGTAGAGGAGAGTGAGGCAGGGTCGGTCCAGGACCAAATTGAGGGACGCGAGGAGAGCGAAGCAGTGAGGGTAGCAGGTTCGCAAAATAGCGCCGTCACGCACGAAGTAGCGGGCGCGCAAAATGGCGCCTCGCAGATGGCCACGGCGTCCACGCCCGCGACCGTGGCAGCGCCCCTGGTGGATTCGAACCTTTTCCTCCTGCAAATGAGGGCCCTTATGGAACAAATGGTGGGAATGAGGGCTGATAGTGAGCGGTTGGGAAACCAAATGGGGGTAATGGGGAACCGGATGGATGCTCAGAGTGAGCAATTGGGGGTAATGGGAAACCAAATGGGGGTAATGAGGGACGAAGCGAGGAGTACCGGTGAGGGATTAGACAATAATTTTAAGGGATTAGACAATAATTTTAAGGGATTAGACAAGAAATTTGGGAAATTAGACGATAGATTAGGGGAAATACAGGAGGGGTTAACGGGGGTAGAAAATAGAATGGCTGCCCAGGAGAATCAGATAGAGGGAGTGAAAAATGGGTTAGAGGGGTTAGAAAACACCATGGAAGGCAAATTGAGGGACATGAGGGACCAAGCGGAAAGGGAAGTTAAACAAATGGGGCAGCAGATAGAGGGGGTCAGAATGGGGGTAGAAACCAAACTGGATGCTCACAGGGAGGAAATGGAGCAGATGAGGGTGGCATCTGGGCAGGAGATGCAAGTGATGGGAGAGGAGATCAGAAGAGGTGTGAGTGAGGAGGTCGGAGGAGTGCGCGAGGAGGTGAGGCACTGTAAGGAGCGCATGGAGAAGGAGGTGAGAAAGGGGACTGTAAAATTGCAAGGGGGTATAGAGGAGTTGACGCTGGGAGTAGAACAACTGACAGTGGGACAAAAGGAGTTGGGGGACCAGGTAAAGAAGAACACAGCGGTAATAGAGGGTTTAAAATCGACACAGAAGGAGATGAAAAAGGACGTAGGGGTAATTAAAAAAGAGTGTCAGACGGTACATGAGGACCTGACGAGGAAAATGGACAAGGTGGTAGAAGTGATGGAGGTCAAAGAGCGGGAGGTGCGGGAGCACATAGAAAAAAATAAATTGGAGTTAGAGGAAGAACTTAAAGGGGCGCACGAAGAGATGAAGGAGGTGAAGCAAAAATTAGAAGAAGTGGAAGAAGGGGTGAGCGAAATTAAGAAGCGACGGAGAGAGGATAAGAAAGAGATAAAGGAGGAAGTAAAAGAATTGGTCCAAAGTCTGTGTTCGGATCGTGATGATGTGCTCATTAACCGGATGAGGGATTCGCAGGTGATGGAGGAGAAGCGAAGAGAAAGAGGACCCGGTGTAAGTGGTGACCAATATGGTCGTGCGTATGATGCGCCAGGTGATTTAATAAGCTTGGGGGTCGAGATAGACCCGGATGTTCGTGAGAGGCCACGAGTGAGGTGTATGGCTGGTCCGGAGGGTATGGAACGAGAGGTGCGAGGTGTGGGTGAGCAAGGTTGTGGTGGTATGGAATGGGTAGCGGGTTGCGGAGGTGTGACCCATGCATCGACACCAACAGGGGTAGTTGTTGGAGGGACCGGGGAGGCACGAGAGCCCCTTGGGGGTAATGTACTGTGGGGGCCCGGCCGGTTCGGCCCCGCGCTGACCCCGCAAGGGGCGACGCACGGGGTCCGGCAGGCGGGCAACGACTCGCATGCGAGGTGGTCCCACAAGGTCCCACTCGCGCCGTATGACGGCAAGAGTGATCTACGCGCGTACCTGGCGCAGTTCGACTGTGTGTGTAAGGGCAACGGTTGGGGTGAGGACGAAGGTGGAGTACACCTGGTGGCCGCATTGCGCAGCGCGGCGGCGGAGGTGCTGACGGCATTACCAGCGGGTGCTCTCACCCTGCCAGCCCTCCGCGACGCCCTAATTAATCGATTCGGAATAGAACAGCAGAGCGAGCTTGTTAAAGCTCAGCTCGCGCTGCGAAAGCGCAAGCCCCAGGAAGCCATCGGGGAACTTGCCCACGACATTCGCCGCGCAGTGGGGATCGCACATGCTAGCATGGCAGCGGATTCCCGGGAAAGCCTGGCGCTGGACCATTTTATCCAGGCCCTCCCGGACATTGAGCTCCGGCAACAACTCGCCATGTGGCGCCCGCAGACTCTGAGCCAGGCGGCTGACGCTGCGGCCCGTTGGGAAGCAGCGAGGCCCCTGGCCTGGGGGGGCGAGCGTCTCGCAATGGCGGTCCGCCAGGTGGGACCCCCGATGGAGGGCGGACCCCTTAGGGGGCCCGCCCACGACGTGGGTCCTGACCTGGCGGGCATGGTCCGGAGGCTGGTGGACCAGCGCCTGGCAGGACCTGGACCATGGCAGGCGGCCCCGGAGGTGGCCCGCGGTGGACCACGAGCGGGTAATCCAATTCGGACCTACAGGGGGGGAAATTTGGAATTCCGGAGGCAAGCACCTTATCAGGTGAGGTGCTATACCTGCAACCGTCTGGGTCACCTGGCGCGGCACTGTCGAGCCGCGCGCCGGGATGATCCCCGGCGGTTGAGGTCCTCAACTCCGCCCAGGGGGGAGCGGGTTAGCCGACCCCAGACACCCCCCCGCCAGACCCCGGGAAACTAGAAGGTGTCGGGCACGTAGGGCGGTTTTCGGCAGAAGAGGATGGAGGAGAGCCCTCATTGACGCGACAGGTCATTTATTGTGGCCAAATTGGAACCGGTAGCCTGACAATTAGATGCAAAATTGCCGGCGTGGGGGTAGACGCCGTAGTGGACACAGGAGCTAGCGCCACGATCATCAGCCCTGTGGTCCTTGATTCGAGCGCAGGTGGCTGGGATAAGATCCAGCGCCTGCAAAATTATAGTTTGCAGCTTGCTACCGGGGTAACGGCCCCGATCATAGGGCGTGGTTCTGTGACCCTCAAGTTGGGGTCGGTAAGGAGGGAGATAGATGTTTGGGTGGCGGAGGTGTGCGACCCATGTTTAATAGGGTTGGACCTGTTGACTGCCAGCGGCTGTAAAATCGACTTGTGCCGGGGGATCCTGCAGGTGGGAGTAGAAGAGCTGCCGTTAGGGGGAGTGAGCACGGCCGAGAGAGCGGAGCTGGAGGCTTCCGAGGCCGTGACCATCCCCCCAAGGGCCG
The DNA here is from genome assembly GCF_964187855.1 of Myxine glutinosa. Classification (NCBI taxonomy): domain Eukaryota; kingdom Metazoa; phylum Chordata; class Myxini; order Myxiniformes; family Myxinidae; genus Myxine; species Myxine glutinosa. The sequence continues at coordinate 373,018,741 of NC_136261.1, read as the reverse complement.
AGGCGATAGTGCCGGCCCGGTGGGCAGCTCGCCCAACATGGCAGGAGTCCTGCGGCCTGGTCGAACCGGTGGCAGCGCAGTCCATACCGGGTTTAATCGTGGGCCGCACCCTTGTAAAAACGGACGGACCGGTAGTGGCCGTCCGAGTAATAAATATGAGTACAGAACCACGCACTATAGTAAGGGGCACGAGGGTAGCTGGCTGCACCCCAGTTGAGGAAGTCGCGACAGTGAGGGGCGAGAACGTCCAGCCGAGCCGACCCCGGGGGGAGCCTTCAATAACAAGTAGGAATTGGCCCGATCCCATTTGCGAGATGGTAAATCGTAGTAGCGTAGAGTTGGGAGGTACCCAGAGGGAGGCCTTACACAAACTGGTTGGGTCCCATTTGGACCTCTTCTCCCTGTCCACCGAGGATATTGGACGTACGGGCCTGGTGAAACATCAGATCCACACCGGTGAGGCCCGGCCTATTCGTCAGGCCGCCCGACGGCTCCCTTGGAGCAAGAGGGCGGAAGCTGACGAGCAGGTTGAAAAAATGCTCGACGCAGGTGTGATCGAGCCCTCGGGAAGTCCTTGGATGTCACCTGTTGTGCTGGTCAAAAAGAAGGATGGGACCACGCGGTTCTGCGTGGACTATCGCCAGCTAAACAACGTGACACTCAAGGACTCATATCCCCTGCCAAGGATTGATGACACCCTCGATGCCGTTGCGGGCTCAAATTGGTTCACAACTTTGGACCTCAAGAGTGGGTATTGGCAGGTGGAGATGGATAGGGCAGGGAAGGAGAAAACGGCATTTTCCACAGGTAAGGGACTGTATCAGTTTACTGTGATGCCGTTTGGTTTGTGTAACGCCCCCGCCACCTTTGAAAGATTGATGGAGCATGTACTGGGCGGCATGCCATGGCAATCATGCCTGGTGTACCTGGATGACGTCCTGGTACATGCCCAAACGTTCCCCCAGGCAGTAGCTAATTTGGACCAGGTGTTCGGGTGCCTCAGACAGGCAGGGTTGAAGCTGAACCCGAGTAAGTGCACTTTGTTTGCAAGAGAGGTGGCCTATCTAGGTCACGTGATCGGCCGCGAGGGGGTAAAAACGGACCCAGACAAAATTAAAGCGGTAGAGGAGTGGCCCGCACCACGTACCATCAAGGAGGTGCGGGGATTTTTGGGACTCTGCTCCTACTACCGGCGCTTTGTGGCGAAATTTGCGGAGTTGGCCCGTCCCCTCCACCGGCTTACGGAGAAGGGGACGCGATTTAATTGGACACGGGAGTGCCACGAGGCCTTCCAAAAATTGAAGGGGTGTCTAACATCCGCACCCCTTCTAGCTTACCCCACTAGCGACGGGGCATTTACCCTGGACACGGATGCGAGCCAGGAAGGATTGGGCGCAGTTTTGTCTCAGACACAGGAGGGCGTTGAGAGAGTGATTGGTTATTATAGTCGGGCCTTAAGTAGGCCCGAGAGAAATTATTGCGTCACTCGCAAAGAGTTATTGGCTATGCTGGCTGCCATGAACCATTTCCACCCGTACTTGTACGGGCGGAAATTTTTGGTTAGAACTGACCATTCCTCCTTGCAATGGCTCCTTCGGTTCAAGGAACCGGAGGGCCAAATTGCAAGGTGGTTGGAAAAGTTGCAGCAGTACGATTTTGATGTGGCCCATAGGGCCGGGAAGGCCCATGGTAATGCGGACGCACTCTCTCGGCGTCCTTGTCTGGGGGAAAACTGCAAATTTTGTGCGAGACACGAGGAGAGGGAACAATTGGGCGATTCGGACCCGACCCTCGTTGTCCGGGCAACCCGGGTGAGAGGGCCAATTTTGCCACTAACCGCGGACGAGGAATTCGGAACTTTGGCATGGAGCACGGCCCAGCAGGAGGATCCTGTCCTGGGGCCAGTGTTCAATTGGGTCAAATTGGGGCAAAGACCAAAGGGGGAAGAGGTCACCCCCCTCGGGGCACAAACAAAGGCATATTGGGCTCAGTGGCAGACCCTGGAATTGAAGGATAACATCTTGTATCGCAAGTGGGTGGAGGTTCCCTCTGATAGAACTTCCTGGCTGGTGATAGTCCCTGACAAATTCAAGAACGTCATATTGCAACAGGTGCATGGTACCCGCTCCGGCGGCCATTTGGGCAGGACAAAGACAATATCTCGGGTCCGCCGGAGGTTCTATTGGGTGAATATGGGGCGCGACATACAGGACTGGTGTCGGAGATGCGACGCCTGTTCTGCCAAAAAAGGACCAGCACGGAGGATGAGGGCCCCCCTTCAATTACATCAGGTGGGGGCCCCCCTTGAGCGGGTGGCTATGGATATTCTAGGACCGCTGCCCCGCACCCGCCAAGGTAATAAGTATATCCTCGTTGTAATGGACTATTTCACCAAGTGGCCGGAGGCCTACGCCCTCCCCAACCAAGAAGCAGGGGTGGTAGCGCAGGCCTTCGTGGAAGGATTTGTGTGCCGGCATGGGATTCCACAGGAGTTGCACACCGACCAGGGACGAAATTTTGAGAGCAAATTGCTAAAAGATGTGTGCAGTCTCCTGTCAATTCGGAAAACCAGAACAACGCCTTTAAGACCTCAATCTGACGGGATGGTGGAAAGATTTAACCGAACTCTAATCCAACAACTGGCACTGTTCACCGCCACCCGTCAGGATGACTGGGACGAACATCTCCCTTATTTGCTTATGGCCTACCGAACCAGCCAGCACGGGGCCACCGCATGCAGTCCAGCGTTGCTTATGTATGGGCGGGAGTTACGGGCTCCCGCCGACTTGCTATGCGGTCCCGTGCCAGACACAGTGGTTAACCCGCCGAGGGAGGGGTACGCACGTCACCTAGAGGAAGGCCTGGAGCTAGTCCATGCCTTCGCCCGCCGCCAACTCCATCTGGCGGGGGAAAAGATGAAGCGCAGGTACGACGACCGGAGCCAGGGGAGTCAATACGCTCCGGGGATGAAGATTTGGTTCTTTAATCCCCGGAGGCGGAAGGGAAGGTGCCCAAAACTCACCTCCCCCTGGCAAGGCCCAGGAGTCGTCCTGTCGCAAATCTGTGACGTGGTCATTAAGATCAAAATGGGGCCACGAGCCCTCCCTCGGATCGTCCACGCCGACCGGATAAGACCTTACACCGGCGAGCAGGCGCCCCCGTGGATTGCCTCGGCTTTAGATGCCGAGGCGGGACCCAGTACCTCTGAATAAGGGGGGCTTATGAGTGCCAGAGGACTGGGGGATTGAGGAGCGATGTGCCCGGTGGGTAAGAGTGGCATCCCTGCCACCCTTCCCAAGTATGGGGCAAATGCGCTATAGCTTATGGGGTGATGGCAGTGAAAACTAGCCCGGGTGGGTTAGGATATTGATAGGGATCTAGAGAGATGACATTAGGTAACGTTAAGGTTAGTTAGTGACTGATACCTGTAGTGGGGACGCAGGTAGATTAGTGTGGATGATAATGACGTGGGAGCGCAATAGTTTAAAGGGGCGACTGGGAAGCGCAAGTTTCAGAGGGGAGGAGTTAGATGAGATGATGCTGTGTGAGAAGTGGAGCAGTGTGGAGCAGTGTATGAGTAGTGAGTGTTGTGGATCAGCGCGAATGCGCTCGGGGAGAGAAGGGTGCAGGCGGCACCAAGTATGAGAGCACAGGTGTGCAGGTGCAGGTGTGTGGAATACATGGAGTAAGTGGTACGGAGTGGTGTGCATGGTGCAAAGGTGTGGATTGGGGAAGAGTGGACCCCTATCACGGATACCCGGGGCGGGTAGTGTAAATGTTAGGTAGAGGGTACAGGTAAATTGTGGTTGGATATTGGCATCTGTGGTGCGGGTGAAAGAATGGTCTGTGGATGGGTGCATTAGTGTCGTGGAAATGGCTGGGCATGTAGCCTGTTAGTGTGTGTAGTTGGTTTGGGCACTCCACCACTGTGAGGATGTCGGCCAGGTGAGGCCGCAGGTGGGCTCTGGGAGCCGGTAGTAGTTGTTGTGGATGGGGCCCGAGGATCCGGAGGACGGACCCGGGTAGCCCAGTGCCAGAGGGCACCATGGGGTGACAGAGCCAGGAGAGGGGCTGTCCCCAGTTAGTTAGGTTAGGTTGAGGAGCTAGGTAAGCTCGGGTGGCAACTACAGTGGTGGAGGTGTGCAGGTGGGTAGACCTGCTGGGAGAGCTACACGTCGCAGCCCAGAAATTGTGCGAGGGCACCGGGAGATGAATCGGGGGAGTGAGACCCCAAATTGAGAAGCACCACAGTTTGGGCAATGGGAATTGGTTTTTAGAACCCATAGTGTAAGAGGGCCAATGGTTTGGCCGGAGAAAGACCCCGGGTAGTGTAAAGTTGTTAAAGTCATTTAGGAAATAGTTAGGATTGATGAACCTGTCGCACCATACGCAGCCACTTACCTGTGGTGATGATGATGACTCCACACCTGTGTTTTCTTTGTTCTGTGTGCAGGAACTGAGAGTTGCTGTGTGGATTGGTGAGACGCATCACGACGTGGATGAGACATTGGGGTGATTCCATCTCTCCCTCCTTAGGAGGGACTGATGATGAATTGGTGATGGCAAATTATGATGTCGAGTTGGAGATGGCAAATTTTGATGAAAGTTGAAAATGGCAAATTTGATTGGTTAGGAGGGAGAGAAGACGAATTTGGTTTATGGGAGGAACGGGGAAGACAGTAGGGATGTTTGTTGATTTGTAAAGTAGATGTTTATGGGTAGTGTTGTGTTTTGTGGATACAGTAAGGGGTAAGGGAGGGGCCATGTAGGTTACCTGGTGGGGGGGGGGGCGTACGGTAGGAACGTACCTGTCTCACCTGGTTCCCATGTGCCCCCAGTGTGCATCATTTTACATTGCGTGCATTTTTGCGCCCTTACCACCTTACTCACTTGTCTGCTTCTTTTGTCTCCCACCTCCGAGGATCTGGCTTTGGGGCAGAGAGAGAGGAGAGAGAGGTGCTGGCTCCGCAGTTGTGGGCCTGCACTTTCGCTGCTTGCTGCTGGGATCGATACACCATATGGACCGCAATGTTTGTGGCCACCCACCATGGACCGCAGTTCTTGCGGCCAAGCACCACCCATGGATGGTGGGAGTCATGGGTCAACGTGGCACCTATGGGTCAACGTGGCACCTATGCCATACAAGGTGAACCACTAACAGTTGGCCCCCTGATGGCCACAATAGAGAAATGGACGCGGTTGGCGCCTTTCTTTATTTTTTTGAAAGAGGCAAGAAGGCCAAGTGCACCACACGAAGGCAAGACCAGCGGCAGAACATCGGCCGGCTGCGACACCACCGGTGATTATAGACACTTTATTGGTGCACCGGATGGTGCTGACTGTGTGATGGGGTGGTGCTTTTGGTGCTGGGAAGGGGTGCTCTGCACATTATTAAAGGCCGTAGGCCACAGAGCACTCGTGGGTTGGTGTATCGATGCTGGCATGCGTGCTCTCTCTATGCATAACATCTGCATGTGTTCCTCCAAAAACAGGTCCTGGATCGTAGTGTAAATATCAGCGTAGTCTTGTAAATAATGCTCCCTACCGGCTGTATGTTTAGTTGCGAATTCTTTCCGGATTCGGTTATCCTGTGGGTGTGTTTCTGTGAGGAGAAGGGTGCAACGTCGCAGGGGGACATATTTACTCATTTGTGAATATCTGTAAAACTGTCGCACTCAGGGTAGAGTTAATAGTAGAGGGAACTACATCTGAGTGCCACACTAAAATAGGTAAAAATTTATCGGGTCGGGACGCCCCGAGGGTAGAGAAGGGTGCAATGTTGCGAATATGGAATTTGGCCTCCATATCCGCTTGTAAATATTCCCCTATTTCCCCAATACTCCCCAACTATCCCCAATCCCCCATTCCCTAGTCCCATTGTCTGTAAACAACAATCAGTAGAGCCGACCTTCCCCTAATTCCCCCATTAAATGTCGCACCCAGGTTCACCGCATCTCACGTAGACAACTATAGGACATCTTGCTAGTTATTCTTAGTCTATGTCAGTTAAGGACTCGTTTCCATTAATTCTGACTCTTTGTTGCACCAGAATGTGATTATATGGCACCAGTAGTGAGTTTAGGACCTCCCCATACCTCTCCGCATCTCTTCCCCATGAAGAAGCTCCAACAACAACAACTACAACAGCAGAGGGAGGCGGCGCGGCGACGGCGCGGGGAGTGTGCGTCCTCACACCGGCTCGGTTAGCCGCCATGACCATGCGCTCCGACGGGGTTACCACGAAGGGGCTGGCTGTCAGCTCCTCGCCAAGGGCGGAGCCTGGTAACCCCCCCACGCACCCAATGAGAAGCAACGAGCCGATTCCAGCTGGGGCGGAGCTAACGAGCCGAGGGCGTGTCACTCCCCGCCGGATATACGCGGCGACTTACCGGATGTGAGGTTAGATGCGCCTGAACTACGGAGAGCAGAGGAAGCCACCGCCACCCCCAGCGCGACGATACCTCCCCGCATTTTTGGACCGGACCGAACCGGGTCGATTCTGCCCTGAGCCCAGGTGCACCTGGAGCCATCGCTACCCGCCTTTCCTCGCCATCAATCCCCGTGTGAGTCAGCCTTGTCCCGTTTATCTGTCGTCTGTTGGGGTTAATATAAGTGTGTCTAAGTGCCTGTCTTTCTATGATGTCCCTCTTGTAGTTGTAATCTGACCTTCCGCCCTAATATAATCTCCTCCGGAGGTCTTGAGAACCGTAACCCTTGGTGTCGTGTCATTGTAATCCAGCCGTGTGTCTTTTCCTTCATTGACCTAGCGTAGCGCGATTAGTCAACGTTCGGGTATAATCGGGTAACTTGTGCAGACGTGGTCATACCAAACCGCTCGGTAAATAACACCTAAGCCGCGTCTGTAACAATATGCTCAGATTTTGATTCGGTCAATACACCTTCATTAGGCATCAGATATGAAGTTTATGGCCAAGTTTCATCAATATCGTATGTGTAGTTTCAGAAAAGAGAGCAAATACCAATTTTGGGTGGGGCCCCACAGACCACCTTAGACCTTGAGTTTTTTATGCCATGAACAAACATTGGTACATCATGAGTGATGAAGGTTGTGGACATGTTTCATCAAAACCGTGTGTGTAGTTTTGGTAAGCGTACTTCCATTGCGAGCAAAATCATGTCAACCATTATCGATATAGATGGAAAGTCTTTCGTCTTTTCAAAGAACCTAATCAAAGATCATCATTTTGGATTCTGTGTCATTCAACTTTGCAAATGATTTTGCTTCACAATTAGAAATGGTAAGAAGGCTTGAATCTGAAACAAAACGTCAAGATACATGTCGATATAACATGGCTTGGACATATTTTAGATAATCAATACTAAGTAGCATCCTGTTTCACTTGTCAAGCTCACTAACTGCTGCATACAAGAAAGCCATCATACCTGGCTTCTTTGCTTCCAGCACTTGCACAAATGACTCCACATTATAAAGTACAGTACTGTATCCTGCAGACAGGCAGATACAGCAGCTGCAACACTGTCTCACGATCTGGAATTGTTGGACAAACAAAATGGATCACACCTTGCATACCTGGCAAATCTCTCAGTCTCACACCAGAGGGAACATTACATAAACCCCCATATTTCCATGTTCAACCACTGAGTGTACAAGAGATTCAGTGTCTAACTTCTGACATCTCTTCGGTTGAACATGTTACACAGTTGGTTTGCAAAAGCAACCACAGATCGGGCATCCTCTATCGTGTTAAGTCATTCCTTGATGGATTTGAGCAGTGAGTATGGATTTTGGGAGTTTTGCAAGAAGTGAGTTCGTGGCAGAACCCTATGGGGGGTTGAAGGGTGAGGAGACAGAACATTAAAAGGGGAGAGGGTGAAAGGCTACCAAGGACACAGGAGAAGATAGAGAACCAACCAAGCTGTCAGCGATGCAGGAGTAACAGGCCCAGGGATGCCACATTGCTGAAAGATATTCCAATGCTTTTGAAGGCCTCAATATCCATGGATTCAAGTTGAAAAGATGTGAAATAGGAACATGAGCCCAGAAGGAAAGCAATACAGTCATACCCCGTTTTATGCCATTTCGACCGACTGCCATTTCGACCTACGTCAAATCCGACTTTACGCCACTCTTCTAGAGTAAATTTCAGTTCAGCGAACGTCATTATGTGCGACTTTACGTCACTCCTACATCATCATCTCCTTTATCTCGAAGGAGGAGAAGACCATGCCAGGCTACAAAGTCGTGAAGGAGCAGCTAACGCTAATGCTTGGGGGTAATTGCACCGTCGACTTCAAGCTGAAGCCGCTCTTGGTGTATCTTGGTGTATCATGTGTGAGTATGAGGAGGAGCTTTAGGCGCAAATGAGGAATTGAATGAGGATCTTAGGAATGAACTTGGTGAAATGAGGCATTGGTCGAGAATGGTTGTGTGTGTGAGAATCTGGTTATCGTTTAACTTGGTGAAATGAGGTAATGGTCTGGGTTGACCGGAGAAAGTGTATGAGTGGTGTAATGAGGACATGTGTAATGGTGTTGAGTGATTGACTTGCATGGGGTGCAAGTGGATAAATGGAGAGAATACTTGGTGTGTGGGAATAAATGGTGTGTGGAGTGAGTCGTGTGGATTGAGTGGTGTGGAGTGCATGGTGCGAAGGAGTGGATGGGGGAGGATGGACCCCTTCACGAATACCCGGGGTTGGTAGTTTAAAGTTAGGTAGAGGGAGTAGGTAAATTGTTTGGAAATTGACATCTGTGGTGCAGTGAGTAGCAAGTTGTTGTTGATGCATATCCTTGTAAAGAACCGATCGACGTGTGCATGTGCACGGATTTGCAATGAAACGTTGTCGTTTCTGCGTATATTGCATCGTCCAAAAATAAAGAAGCAAGCAACTTCGGCCGCTCGAGGAAAGACGGGGCACGCCTGAGACTCGGAGGCGAGCGTCGATCCCTGGGGCGGCCGGGTTCACGGAACCCTGAGCTCGTTCGTTAGTCACAGACGACACGACACGACCACCGGTGAAACTGCTCGGACACGTTGGGTAAAGCACGCCGTGGTGAAGCGGGCCACGGAGCCACTCGGCACACAAGCCAGCTCACGGTCGGCACGTCCGTGCCGGTCACCCCATTCGAGGAGAAGACCCGACCGATAGAAAACAACGGAGGGACTCCCGACGGGGAGCGGCAAAGATTCAGGGCGAAGCCGCAGCCTCCTCCAGTTATTTACTCTAGTTTTACGAATTACGGTGTTTGTCTTCATTTTAAGACATTTTTAAGACATTACGCCCGGTTTTCGTCAAAAACCGAGTTACGTCACGGCTTATGGAACCAATTAATGACGTAGGCCGGGGTATTACTGTACTCCATTGAGCTGCAGCTGTAAGCCTTGTGGGTTGTTAAAAATTATAATTTTTAAAATTGAGGCAATGAGGCAATGAGGCAATGGCTTTCCAAGCCAACTCAGATATTTAGTTGGTCCAGGAGGGATTGTGGATAATGGAGATGTTAACACGTTTGAAGACCTGAATTGCAAGTGTTGCTTAAATTGAGTAGATTGGAGGTTTTTCCAGTTGGTCGTTTTAAAGAGACAAAGTGAGACAATGACATTCGCCAGGGTTTACAATTCCAAGTGCTGCTCCAGCTTCTTCTTTTTTCACACATGTTCAGAGAGGGAAGAAGCTGATGCCTGCCTGTCTGGAGGATGAGTGGTGCTGCAGAAAGGGTGGAGTTATAAGCAAAATTTGAACCTGAGACTGGTTTGGGGCCTTAGATTTTCAACTGGGAGTGGATCCCATTGAGACTCAGGCATGACTATGAAAGTGGAGGAGCGGTAGACACAATACCAGATTTGGATAAATGCTTGAGCCATATCCAGGAGATACATAATTGATCTCTTTTCTAAAATTCAGAGCCTCAATCCATTGTTGGAAGAGCAGGAGATGGAGGGCCAGGGAGGTTGAATGGGGTTAGAAACCAAACTGATGGTTTGAGATCAGGCCATGAGAGAAAAGGAAGGTTTTGATTTCCAACTGCAATGTTGGATTATTAAGGCCCTTTCTGTCAATGTAAAAACCTGTCTGTGCTCATTTGTAGACTGGTGGCCTTGTCAATATCAGTGCACATTTCAAACAGCCATTTTGTTTGTGGAGAACAATTCAACTTTGGTTTCCAGTAACATCATAGTTTGTTAAAGGAGTTTCCATGATTAATATGCTGGTCCTCTTTGAACAGAATATTAAAATGAGATCATTAAAAAAAACCTCAAAATAATTTGTTGCTTCATCCTTTCGAGCAGTCGAGTAATTTGTTAAAGTCTGATTGTCGTGTCATCAAATATTATTGAAGATCTTTGAAACCATGAGAAGACGACCATTGGCCAAGACTCAGTATAAATGTGGACATTGTGATGCAAGGAAGTAAAAGCACAAGAAAACAAGCACCAGTGATGGATAATACCAGGCCTGTACATTACCTCTTGGTAATTGCTGTAACTGGAAGTATTTTTTATCCTTTTATATGAAGTTTAACAACAGCCTGGTGTTGGGCTAGCGGCTAGGGTGCCGGCTTAGGATCCTCGGATCCTGGGTTCGAATCCCGATCATCGCTGAATTAACGCCAGGGGGGTTGACTCAACATGTCATCCTTCCGAGGTCGGCTAATTGAGTACCAGTTCACTGGTAATTCCCTGTTTGTCGTTAAAGGCGGCAAAAAGGGTTGGCGTCAGGAAGGGCATCCGACCGTAAAACATTGCTTCAAAAAGGGGACCGAAAAACAACAACAACCACGGTTCCCGAAAAAGGCCAACCCCCGCTTGCGGGGAAAAATGGCCTCTAAAGGTGGTTATATATGTATTAATGGGGACCACGGTGCCCGAAAAAGGCCAAGCCCTGCTCTGCGGGGAAAAATGGCCTCTAAAGGTGGTGCCATATGAAGTTTAACAATAACAGGTTGTTTTGTGTGGTTTTCATGAATATACCTGGGATGCTAAAGTGGTCTAAACCTGTATCTTTTATTAACACACACTTCCCATGATTCAACATCTCAAAATGCTGTTCACACACATTATTCTTGAGCATCGCTTGACATTTCATCTCCAAGCTTTTTCAGAGATTTGGGTCTATATCCTTAGGCCCAGGGCTATAAACAAACTCAGCACAAAATTGTTAATTTGGTGAGCTCTCAAGCCTACCTTTTTACCTGTAAAATCAATAACCACCTTTTCTGTCAGTTGTTCAATTTAAAAGACTTGTTTTGATATTTCGCTCATTCTACAACCAATTGATCTACAGCAGTGTCGGGGAAAGTATCATCAGAACGTAGTCTTTCTATAAAATAACCTCCACTTGTGAGGAATGTTCTGAGTTATGAGAAATTTTCATGATTACAGAACTTGCAATTTATCATTATCTTACATCTTTTGGCTCTTTGTTCTTTCAACTTTCTTTGAGAACGGATTTTATATTCTTGGAGATAAATTCAAATAAATATAATTTACATGAAATAAAAAACATTTTCATTTATTTACTTGCCTTGAATTCATCATGAACAAGCTCCACAGGAACAACTTCATGGTTCGTATGTTGTCCAACCAGGCACATCACACACATCAAGCTTTCATCATCCTTGCAATAGAGTTGTATTGGCTTGCCATGCTCGGTGCATCTTCGCTCCTCCACGTTTACTCCTGGCACCAATTTCGTCTTCTCTACCAATTTGGCAAGGGCCACATTCTTTTGACATTCTGGTTTTATCGGAAATACTTTACGACAGTTCGGACAATCACAGACTGTGGCCTCTTCCCTGCTTTCCCAGTGTTGCTTGATGCAGGCTTTACAAAATGAGTGGCCACATGGCAGAGTAATTGGCTCCTCGTACAGTTCAAGGCACACAATGCATTGAAGTTCATCTGCACAAACTCCAGTCATCGAAGAAAAAGCCATTTTCTTGTATCAGAGAAGGAAGTGCAGCAGAGTTGAAACCTGTAGATCGAGAGGGGTAGTTATAAAAACAAAACTTTAAAGGTAAGAAAACATCAGGTAAATTACTATGGAGCACAACTACCTTAGAAACAAGAGAGTTCATAGAACACGATACCCCACTCAGTGTTGAAGTCTATACAGGAATGCCTTGTCGTTCACGAGGTGGTGAAAATCCCCGTGAACCGCAAATTTAGGAGGTAATGGGGGAAAATATGGTTTGGGATTCAACTATAAAATTGTCCACACTGTACCATTAATTAACATGTTTGTGCATTGTTTTTGTGCTGTTTGGATTCAAAAGAAAGTATTATTTTCCTGTATTAAGAACGTAAAATAAAGTGTATTTTCCTGAGTTATTATTATTATTATTCCAAGAATATAAGACCCGTCGCTTCTCTGATGGAAACACCAATCTTTGCTGCAATGGCTAATCTATGGGGGAAGAAAAACAAACAAACAAAGGATTTCTGGGAGATCCTGCCCTCCGTGCAGGTATAACCAACGTCACGTGTTGGCATTTGCAGTTTTGACCCGCGTGTCCATGCCCCCTTAAAAGAAAAAGTTTTTTCCCGGGAGTTACCTGGGAGTTACTCGATTCCCACGTAGTTGGATTTCTTGAAATCCATTAATTTGTTCTCAAGTTATAACATGAAAAACAAACAAACAAGACGGCTCCTTTAAAAATATAGATTTCGCGAGCCGCCTGAGGATGCTGATTGCATCATTGCTGGGAGCGTGGCTGTGCCCCTGATGAATTGCATGGATTCCAGTAAGCTGGTACTCATTTTGCAGACCTCAGAATGATGACAGGCCGAGGCAACTCCCCACCCCCCAATCCACACCCCCCCCCCCCACACACAACCAATCCACCCCTCCCACCATGCCCAACCCCCCCCCCCAATCCACCCCTCCCCCCCAATCCACACCTCCCACCCCCGCAACCCACCCGCCCTCCCCAACCCCCAATCCACCCCTCCAACCCCCCCTCCCAACCCCCCCCCCCCAATCCACCCCTCCCAACCCCCCCCCCAATCCACCCCGCCCACCCCCGCAACCCACCCGCCCCATCCCCCAATCCACCCCTCCCCACCCCCCAATCCACCCCTACCCAATCCACCCGTCCCACCCCAACCCCCAGCCCCAAATCCACCCCTCCCACCCCGCCCCTCCCCCATCCCTCCCATGTCATGGCCGCACCAGAAGAGCAATTTTCTTGAAATCGAACTTCGATTGGGATCGATGACAAAACAGACAGAACAATGGCAAGCATGAAATCAGCAGAGCTATACTTCGATCTCTTAGTTTATCTTTCTATTTAACAAGATGATCTGAAGTATCTGAGTGGCAATGCTCCATGACCCGTCCTTCATTCTTCCTCTCTGCATGGCCTGATGCTTTTCCACTTTGACCTTCATGCTCTGAAAAAAGAGGGTCTGACTGGTCCTGGTCCTGGCATCAATACAAGACCCTCAATTTGGAGTATGTGTGTTTGAGTGTGTCAGTAATAAGCCAATAATAAGCCAATCACTCCGATCGTAACCAGGTGGAAAAGAGGTATCAACTTCAAATTTTGACTCATGTTGAAAACACGACTAGTTATGCTTGACCTATAATTCCGGCTCTATCCGGGAAGGAGGGGGTCCCTCATGCCATGGTGTGATGGTATTCTTAGATTCGAACTTTCACCAAAATATAATCAGAACCTCCGTGTCACATACACAACCTCTCCACCAAATTACGTCCGAATCCATCCACAAGTTTTTGAGATGTCCTGATCACAGACAAACAAACACAACATGCATTTTAAGGCCATGTTCCCTGCTAGAGCGGGGGGTTAGCCTTGCGGTCCCCATGACAATCTTCTCCATTTTGCCCTATTTTCTGCATCTCTCCTTGTTAACCCCCTTGCCCGCATTTCTTCTTCCACCATCTTTAGCCAAGTCTTTCTCGGTCTTCCCCGTCTTCTACTTCCTTCTACATTAACTTCCATCACTCTTCTCAACCAGTCACTTTCATCCTTCCTCAATACATGACCAAACCATCTCAACCTGTTCCTCTTCACAGCATCAATCACAGGCAATATTCCCATCATCTTTCGCAATTCATCATTTGTCTTCCTCTCTCTCAACGATACTCCGCACATCCATCGAACCATTCGCATTTCCACCCTTTCCAGCCTTCGTTGCTGCTCTACGTTCATTACCCATGTCTCGCTCCCATAAATCATAACACTTCTCACACATGCAGCATACACCTTTCCCTTCAGCTTCAGCGACACTCTCCTCCTCATCAGCACGCCACTCAGTTCCCGAAACTTCTTCCATGCACATCTCACTCGAGCAACCGTTGCCGAGTCTGATCCACCTTCTCCATTCAGCATGTCTCCGAGGTAGCAAAATGTTTTCACACCTTCCAGCTTCACGCCGTCTCCAAGATCCAACTCAACATTTCCTCCATCTGCAGCTCCCTCTGTGCACACCTTACATTTGAATGTAGCTGCCACACTGGTTAATGACCCTCTCAGACCACTACATTTTTGATGAACCCACTCAGCACACATTGTACATTGAATGGAGTTCACTCCGACACCCTTCCTGCACACAGCACACGGCCACTTCCCAGTTCTTTCCACCTCACCACATACTTTACCACTTGCCATCACCTTTGTCTTTCCGATATTCACCTTCAGACCTTTTGTCTCCATACATTCCTTCCACTTGTTCATCTTTTCCTTCAGTCCATCCATACTTTCCGCAATCAACACCAGATCATCTGCATACAACAACTCCCACGGTAAACCCTCCTTTACGGTCTGAGCCAGCACCTCCATCACAGCTACAAATAGTAGTGGACTTAGTACCGACCCCTGATGCACTCCCACCTTCACCTCAAACTCACCACTGTTCCCGTCCTTCGTCCTTACAGCTGTGCGTGCTCTTTTGTACATTGCCATCACTACTCTGATCAACCATTCCTCCACTCCTAACTTCCTCAATGCCCATGTCAATACTTTGCGTGGAACCCTATCGAATGCTTTCTCCAGATCAACAAACCCCAAAAAACAACTTCTTCCTCTTATCCATGTACTTCTCCTGCAACTGCCTCACAATGAAAAGCGCATCTGTCGTTCCTCTTCCTGGCATAAATCCAAACTGCATTTCGTCGATCTTCACTTTCTTCCTTATCCTCCTCTCCAACACCCTTTCCAATACCTTCATTCCATGCTCCAATAACTTTATCGCTCGGTACGAGCCACACTCCATAGGGTCACCTTTCCCCTTGTATAGAGGGACGAGGGTACTCAGTTCCCAATCCACTGGAATGCGGCCTTCTTTCACCACCAGATTACAGATCTCTGTCATTCTCTTCACACCCCAACTTCCTGCTGCCTTCAACATATCTCCCACAACTCCCGTCGGCCCTCCCGCTTTTCCACTCTTCATTGCTTTTATCGCTTCCTCAACTTCCTTCTCAGTTATCTTCTCTGCCGGTCCTAAAACTGGGTTACTCTCTATGTTGCCATCCCATTCATTCTCTGTATTCAACAGCATTTCCATATATCTTTTCCATCTTCCTTTAATTCCATCTGGGTCGACAACGATTTGTCCCACTTCATCCTTCAAGCAACTCACCCCCATCACATCACAACTCTCTTTCGCTATGTGCTTTGCAATCCTGAATACTACTTTCTGACCCTCTTCCGAATCCAAGCGTTCTCCGAACATTTTCCTACATGCCTCCTGCGCCTTTGCTACCTCTTTCTTTGCAGCCTTCCTGGCTGCCTTATAACTTTCATGCTCTGCTGTTTCTGCTCCCGTACCCTTCGTCTTCTGCCACTCTTTGAACTTCTTCCTCTTCTCGTCAATCCTCTTTCCAACCTCAACATCCCACCACCATGTTTCCGAGTGCCTCGGTGGTCCTTTTGTCCATCCACATACCTCACCAACGGCTCCCAACAGACTAGCTTTCATTGACATCCAACCACTTTCAAGCTCAACCACATCATCCTCTACCCTACTCAGCCTCTCTTTTAATGCCTCCCTTACTGTCACCTCTTTCAACCTCCACACCTTCATTCTCGGTTGGTACTTCACCCGTCGAGCTCTCCTCGCACCTTTCACCCTTATGTCGCAGACAACCAAGTGGTGCTGTGAAACAGCCTCCTCCCCCGGGATCACCTTTGTGTCCCAGAGGTGCCCCCTATCTCGCCGACGCACCATCAGGTAGTCAACGGTTGGCGTCGACCCACCTGACGTGTATGTAACAAGCTTATTGTCCTCTTTCTGGAACTGAGTATTACAAATCAACAAATCAGCTCCATCAGCAAACTCCAAAATCCTTTCACCTTCTCCATTTCTCACACCATATCCGTAACCCCCATGAACTCCGTCAAAACCATCCATACTCCTTCCCACATGTCCATTTAGGTCTCCTCCCACCACAACAACTTCCTCATCTTTCACGTTTTCCATCAGCTTCTCTATCGCACACCAGAACTTGTCCTTCTCTTCATCGCTTCGACCAACCTGCGGAGCATATCCCGAGATGACGTTCACCAAGAGCTTTCCAATCATCATTTTCACCATCATCAACCTATCACTCACTCTAGTCACACTCACCACACTGTCTACAAACTCCTCAGAAAACAGGACACCAACACCATTCACACCCTCCAGGCACCCTTGCCACACAAACTTGTATTTCTGTCCCTGCCTACCCTTCACCATTCTTACACCACTTCCCTTCCATCTCGTCTCTTGCACACAACATATGTCCACTCTTCTTCTGACCAATACTTCCACCACTTCTCCTGATCTCCCTGTCATTGTCCCCACATTCCATGTCCCAAACCTCAGAAACCGATCTCCACTTCGGGCTGCACCCTGCCCATATGTACTTGTGATTGTCATGGTTCTCTTTTTGAGGCAATGTTTTTATGGCCGGATGCCCTTCCTGACGCCAACCCTCTTAGTCGTCTCTTACGACACGCAGGGATACGGTGTACCTATTCTGACCAGGGTACACACTGGGAAACGTTTAAAACATGTAAATTCTGGGGGGGGGGGGGCGTCAGCATCACGGCTGCGGTTTAAACATATTCCAACAATATCCAAACAGAACGACGAAAAAACAATCCGGGAAAAGTCTCCAAGCGAGAACGTGGATTTGAGAAAGAAGGAGCAGAGGCGGAAGAAAACGAGATACAGGGGGCGGGGCACAAGCCGAGACGAGGAGGAGAGCGAACAAGCACGTGTCCGGGAGGAGAAAAAGAATCAATATAGAATTCTTTGTCTCAGGAGGTGAGGTGAGGGGGAGAAAACAAAATAAAAGAAACAAGCAATACAGCGAAGGAAATAACCCAAACCGACAAAACACCGACGGGGGGAGGGAAGCCCCAAGTCACCAGGCCGCGCACGAGGTACGACTCAGAAAACGATTAATTACACACAAGTTTGCACGAACCACAAACCAACACCAACTAGAAACACACAATAACACGTACACAGCAAAATAACCAGTGGAAATTTGACAAAGACAAGAATGGGAAAACACTCAAACTTCGATGCCGTGGAGAGCTCGAAGCACGCCTCACTCGCCCGAGGAACCGGAAGTCGGCGCCCGAGGAACCGGAAACAGACAGGGGTAAAAACATAACCTCCATCCACCTTGGGTGGCAGAGGTAAAAATACAAAAGATTGACGATTTAGGCGACCTTGACCTTTTGACCTCAAGAGGAATAGGCTTCAATGACCCAATATGTAAAACCTGGTCAAATCTCAAACCAATCGGATGAGAATTGACGATTTTATACAACCTTGACCATTGACCTTTTGACCAAATTATTAATTTGTCTTCTCCGTATTCTTATAATAAAACTTTGTTGAAAATTTCCATGACAAAAGCTGAAATGGTACAAAGGTTACAGCCCGTGCAGACATACCCCCACATGCCCCCCCCCCCCACACACACACACACCCCCACCCCCCCTCACGCACACCCCCCCCCCACACACACACACACAGACACCCCCCCACACACACACACACCCCCCCACACCCACACCCACACACACACACCCCCACCCCCCCTCACGCACCCCCCCCCCCCACACACACACACCCCCACACACCCCCCCCCCCCCCACACACACACACACACACACACACACACACACACACACACACACACACATACACACACACACACACACACACACCGGAGTGATCCAGATACTTGCAAAAAAAAAGGGAAAAAAATCCAAGTAACAAACACTCAAATGCAATACCCTCTCCTTTGCATGAATAATTCATTACACACCGATAACACCAAAGGTGGGATAAATGAAATTGGTGTTGCATTTGCTGATGTTTTACTTAGTCTGGTGGAGTGGCTTGTACCGATCTTGTTGTACCGATCTTTGCTTGTTGTACCATTTTTGAATGCGCTTGTACCGATCATTGAGAGAGGCAAGGACTTTGTTCCTTTTTCAGTTTTAGGATTGGATTGGGGGAAATTTTTATTTCTTCCTTCTGATAACGAAACGTAAAAGCGACATGTTCAATGTAGTTGTTAAACGGGCTGTCAACAACATGGAAACACCACGAAAGAGGCAACGCACAGCACGCAGCATGGGCCACGCACCTCGGAACACATATGACACTGTTGTCAGACAGCACGGTGTCGACGCACGTGGGAGCACATGGAGTATAGCGGGTGTGGACGCATGTGGGAGCACATGGAGTATAGCGGGTGTCGACGCATGTGGGAGCACATTGAGTACAGCGGGTGTGGACGCATGTGGGAGCACATGGAGTATAGCGGGTGTGGACGCATGTGGGAGCACATGGAGTATAGCGGGTGTGGACGCATGTCGGAGCACATGGAGTATAGCGGGTGTGGACGCATGTCGGAGCACATGGAGTATAGCGGGTGTGGACGCATGTGGGAGCACATGGAGTACAGCGGGTGTGGACGCATGTGGGAGCACATGGAGTATAGCGGGTGTCGACGCATGTGGGAGCACATGGAGTACAGCGGGTGTGGACGCATGTGGGAGCACATGGAGTATACTGTATAGCGGGTGTCGACGCATGTGGGAGCACATGGAGTACAGCGGGTGTGGACGCATGTGGGAGCACATGGAGTATAGCGGGTGTCGACGCATGTGGGAGCACATGGAGTACAGCGGGTGTCGACGCATGTGGGAGCACATTGAGTATAGTGGGTGTCGACGCATGTGGGAGCACATGGAGTATAGTGGGTGTCGACGCTTGTGGGAGCACATGGAGTATAGCGGGTGTGGACGCATGTGGGAGCACATGGAGTATAGCGGGTGTGGACGCATGTGGGAGAACATGGAGTATAGCGGGTGTGGACGCATGTGGGAGCACATGGAGTACAGCGGGTGTCGACGCATGTGGGAGCACATGGAGTATAGCGGGTGTGGGCGCATGTGGTAGCACATGGAGTACAGCGGGTGTGGACGCATGTCGGAGGAGATAGTACAAAGGACAGTGTGCACGCCGGACAGGAGAAAGCAAGTTGCTTTGCTGTACAACTTTTGAGGAAACATTGCGTTATAAGCATGGTGTAAAAGGTCCCATAACAACGTACCGTAAAAGGCATGTTGTTTGAAGTGAGGTCAAAGAAGGTATGGAGGAATTAGCGCAGGAAGGAAGGCGTCACGTGCACACACGTGCCGGGGAAAACCTTGCGATGTCACTATGTCAGTGACCTTAGCGCATGCGCAGTTGGCGTGTAAATACTTTTTATTCCTTTTAAAAAAATGGCTTTTCCCCATTCTCATGTGGTTATTTTCATTTGTGCCGTTAATGAAGTTGCCTTATTTACTAGGGAAAGTTCCCGGCGTTGCCCGGTAACCATGAGTCCTTTCCTGATGGGAATATGAAGAGAGGCGGCAGCACAGGAGAAGGGCGTCGGAGGGAGGGCAATGGAAGGAGAGGGCGACTGGAGAGGTCGAAGGGTGAGCGTGCAACGGAACGGGTAGGGAGGCGGTGAGGGTCAGTATAAAGCACAAAAACTGTTGGTCAATAAAAACATGCGTGCGTAAAAAACGCAAAGGGACCTCTGTGTACTGTAACGCCGTGGCTTGCAAAAGTAGGGACCGGTAATTCCGCCAGGGGCGATGCGCGCACTACTTACGTCACGCTGTGCATGGCACTCTGAGACCGCCGTTGCGGTGCAATGCTTTGCGGGCAAATCGTTTTTATGCCATGGTATGTCATATTTTGGACTTAACCACTCTTCATGACTGATCACGTGACATCTACACAATCATGGCTACCACCGAGACGGATCCTGGTTTCACGTGAGTAATTTTTCCATATTTGCTCGATTCTTGAAACCGATGCATGCAGATATCGTGTCTATACCACACCTAAAATATTCTTTAGAAAGAATAAGCAAATCTCCCCTTTGAAAGTGCCCCCTGAAGTGTGTCCAGGTGGAAGTTCTTAGTCGTAGGTCTTAGCAACTCTCAGCAATCTTTTACCGCATGGATTTATCTCGAGTATTTACTAAACTGTGCAATGTGAAGTTGCGTACATATTTCAGCAGTTTTCAATGTAAATCGGTCACAGATATGGATTCCATATTTATATGATAAATAATGGCCACTGATGCGGAAAATTGCTGATACGCTTTTGGCCATAACTTTGCTTACAGACATGCTAGAAGGGTCATCTATGGCTCATTTTCTTCATCTTGAAGAGCTCTAGCAGCTCACATAGTAATTTTACATCTATCTCCAACTTGAATTTTTCTGGCCAGTCCCTAGCAAAAGCAGGCCAAATGGCGTTCTTTTGGAATTACACAGGAGACGGACGGACAGTGGCTTCTTTTAATGTTGTACACTATGCTTTTGTCATTGGAAGGGCGTTTGGAAGACAGTGCGATAACAAAAGAAATTGCCAGGAAAAAAAAGAAGGGAACCCTCTGTGCACTGTGACCACGGACGTATATAAAAAAAACCTTGACCCGCAACGCGTCTATTGCTCCCACGCGAGCTAATGAAGTCACCGGAAGCAGTCTGGCGGCCATGTTGGGGGTGACACTCCCGCAGCCCCGCGAAACTTGAAACTATAAGAGATTATCTGCGTGATGGTCTTGAACATGCCTTCGGTACAAGCCTTTCATGATGTTCCTCGTGGATCATACTGAACCCTTTCCCGAAATATCAAGCCCACTTGACCCAAGCAGGTATGCAAGCGGACAGGTAGGCAAAGTAGCCGATGCCAAATGCTGGTTTATTGTTCTGATGAAGTGTGTTTTTGGGTCTAAAAAAAATATATATATATATTGTTACGGTCCGCGGATTAGGATGTTATTTTACCGAGCGGTGGTGTTGCCGCGGCCGAACAGTGCTTCCCTGATTAATACCCGATTTGCCCCAAACTTTGGCCGTATCGCACCGCAGCTGCTCAATATGGAAAACTCTAAAGCGACCGAATGCAAAGAGGAAGAAGACGTACAGAAGGGTAACTGGGTTTATTATTATGTACACATAAGCAAACAGAAAGCAGTCACGTTTATTTATAGGGACATGAGACGCAGGTGACACAGTGAAATCTTTAGCTTATACAGACTTATTGTTACTACCCAGGACAGCACGAACAAAACAAACTCACGTACGCAAATGGATGGAAATTGCAGGCAGGAATGACAGGAGGTGGGTGGCTGGAGGAAGGCACGGAGCTGGCTGGAGTTTGATCCCGCACGGGACGTCGGGCTGGACCTCGATGGCCGCCGATGCCACCAATCCTGTCGTGTGCGCGGGGTAGCGGGTCGGAGCTGCTTGGTGGAGCCAAGCCAACGCTGCTGGTGGGGGTCTGGCGTGACGGGTTCTCTCTCCCTCTCTCACTAACTCCAGGACTCTTTCTCTCTTGCTTAGTCCAACTCTTCCTCACCACCGACAACTCAATGCAACCCCTCCACTCTACGCAAACACTGACCACCACTGACGACCAACCCAGCTCTGACCAAACCACACACTCCGCTCTTGTCGTAGCTCATCCCGTAAAAGCTCATCTGCCCCGGGAAACGCCCTGCCGTGGGTTATATAGGCCCCGCCCCTCAACCTTTGCGAACCTCCCCGATCGCTCTTCCTCCGCCCTCACTAGCCAAACCCCTGGCTCATGGTTGGTCGAGTGGGGCTGGCTCACTCCTCCCCTCTATGACGAGGTGGAGACACGCCTTTCTTCTCCGACCCTGCCTCGTGGTCAATGGCGGTTATTGGAGGGGATGTAATTGGCAATGGCACTCGAGGCCTGGCAATGACGAAAGGGGGAATGAAAGTTTTGGGAATGGGAATGAAGGGAATCTATCTTTTTCACTTGGTGCAATGGAGTATTTAAGTTAATGGGAGACACAGCCTTACTCTAAGACACATAATAAGATATAAGCTATCGAACAGGGGTATTCTATGGTTGGCTGACGTGGATGCTTTATGGACTAATTACCGAGACGCCCTTTCTATCTTTACACAACTCCGGAGGCAGGAGGCGCAGAATAAACAATAATAATAATAATAAAACACACAATAAAAAAAATACAGTCCTCATATCCGCAACAATATATAGTATATTGTAACTTCAGAGCTCCATGGCATCTTGTCACCTTTTGGTAAAGTTTATATTGCTATTTCAAAAAGGCAACATGTATCCTGATTGTTTTATTGGATGTATTTGTCAACATATCTGTCAAAACTTGCCTGAAAAAAAATCAACATAATATTGTTGCGGATCCCGGGTTCGTCGACATACTAAGGGGGGGGGGGGGGGAGTTATGCCCCGTTTCCCCACAAACTCCCGGGTCTGCACAAAGGTCGTTGCCCGCGAGCGACTAAACTCGTGATTGACGGATTGCTAAGCAATTCCGATCGCCAATTTCCCAGTCACACATCGCAGAGTTTAATGGTGAATATTCCCAAATACCTTCAAGACACGTGACCGGAGAAACCGGGGATTGAACCCTCGCTTTCCCACACCTTTTTGAATGCCGAGCGGTGTTGCACAGTGTGGAAAGCGGCCTTATCCCAACAAGAATTATGAACCCGATTCGAGCCTAATTCGGTCTCAGATAGTGCGAGCCCAATTGATGGGAAAGGACGTAACGAGCAGGCAGGAAGTAAAGAACAAATGTACAGCCTTTTATTTGTACAAGGCACAGAGAAACAGAGACAAAGATTTACCTTATCAAGTCTTACCTATCGTGATAAACCCCGAATGGTACCTTCACTCTCTGACACACACACACACTCTCACAGGGACAAAAAGGCACTGGTTAATGGAGATCCTACCGATGTACGTACTGGTCCAAATGGGTTCCTCACTGGTGCCCACGTGGCCTGGTGTGCGTGGCTCGATCCTCAATGTGAGACATGCAGCCTGGATAAAGTAATGTCCGACGGACTTCAGCGCAGGTGAGACGAGCTGCCACGTAGGCAGACAACTTCAGCGCAAAAGATTAGCGCAGACGCAATGGGTGTCGGGCGCCGAACAAAGGCCAAGCACGTGTCGTGCGAGATACGGACAGGCAAACGAGTCCAGGTGTGTCCTTCGTGAAAGGTCCCAAACGCAAGAGAGATCGTGTCGTCCACGAGGCAAATAGTGAACAGAGCAGGAGGACGTGGCGAAAGGAATGCAATAACGGAGGAACAGAGCAAGGATCGTGGCGTGGCCAAATCCAGGTAAGAAAGAGCTCAGGTGTTTCCTCGCTGAAGTCCCGGGTGAAAGAGAGATTGTATCGTCCACGAAGCACAAAGGGAACAGAGCAGGAGGATGTGGCGAAAGGAGGCAAGAGTGCAGGTGTGTCTTCCACGATGTCCCCGAAAGCAAGAGGTCGATACTGCGCTGCGCATCGGCTAATATCAGGCTTGGTCACGCCCCTTTGAAATGTTCAGAGCCTCCCATTGTCTGGGGCTTGCCGCATAATGGAGACGGGTTGTCCCGCCCCCTTACTAGTCACGTGGGCCTGTGGTGTTGGCCACGCCTTCCTGCATATCTTAATGGCCATGCCTTCCTGCATATCTTAATGGCCATGCCTTTAACCAACGAACATCCTGCCTACTCAAGAACATCCTGCCTACTCAACGCATATTTGGTCTTTTTACTACACAATGGGCAAAGGGCTAATCTGTACATTCAATAAAAAATAACTGACTAATGCAGGCTAAATGTTGTCGTGCAATTTAACTATGGGGAGTTTGCCTTTATGGCACAACTACAACACTACCCCCTTCTCTCACCAAGACTCGACCCGAGTCGTCCACACGGAGCGGCTGGGGTGAGCTGGCATTCATTTAAACATTACTTTTAGTGTGACACATAGATGTGATTCCCCCTAACATTTTAAACTCTAATCCCAGTGTGTGCGACATTTTTTAATGAATTTTATTTTTATTTTATTTTTATTAACATTTAAATGTACATTTTAAAACTAAATATGTCCCTCCTAATGCGTTGAGAAACTACCTAACAGATTCACACCCACAACCTTATACTGTTCACATATTGCCGGAATTTTGAAACTAAACACATAACCGGTAGGCAACATTCTTACATTTTACACTAAAACACCATTTATTTTACAAAAACTATGACCCGGGACCTGGACTTGAGGAATAAAACTTGGAGAACTTGTTGCTGGAGTCATATTCTGTCTTCTTGCCTTGGTAGGCTCCCTAACAAATACCGGCTGCCCTAGACCGGCATACAGGCCATTTGAAGAAAAAGGGCATCTAAATTTTCACCTCAAAATTGAGCCGTTTATTTGGTGAACCGGGCCACTTGAAACGTGGTCCAAATGTGTGGTGCCAATGCCACATAAAAGGGTGATCCATGTGTGTGTGTTGCCAGTGCCACCCAACAGGTGCTCCGTAATCAGCAATATGATGAGGCAGGCAAGAGGTGTAACCATGGAGATGGGTTTGGCCACTCCCAGTGGTCCATAAGGTGATGAGTGATGGATTGGCAGCCAGATTCTGCAACGGAAAGTTGTCCTCGTGATGGTCCTGGATCGAGCAGGAAGAAAAGACGCAACGAGCAAAGAGGAAGAAACACGGTGGCACATGCAAAACACAGGTATGACAAGCGGGTGAGAGGTATGCCGGCAGAGTGAAGTCGAGCCTGGCCCTACCCGTTCGTGCCTCCCACCGTTAACTACACTACCTTAGCCCTCCTTGTATTTACAATTCGTCTCTACGTCTTGTCTCCCTCGTCCCCTCTTTATTCCAAATTCGTCCCCAACACCCCCCAGGTTCTCCCAGGAAGGAAAGGCAGAAATGAACACAATGTTTCGTACCAACGTCGTGATGCATCCTACCAATCAAACATTGAGTCCCATGGTGCGAAATCCTTCCCCTTGTGGATGGTTGTGGATGGTGTGAATGGGTCTTCACAAAATCCGAACTACTCTGACATCATTTACACATTTAAATCTCCCCGGGTTTGTACCCTGCCAATCGGCCTTCTTTAAATGATGTGGTTACCCAAATTCCCATTGCCCACACTGTGGTGCCCTCCTCAATTTGTGTCTCATCCCACAAATTTTTCTATTCATGCCCTCGCACAATTTTGGGGCTGGGTCGTGTGGCCCTACCAGCAGGTCTATCTACCTGCACCCCTGCGTTCACTTGAGCCGCCTCCCGAGCTTGCCTGCTCCTCACAACTACCCTATCTGGGGAAGGCCCTCCCTGGTGCTTACCCCCTTGATGCCCACCTTGGCATTGGGCAACCTGGGTCCCTTTCCTGGATCCTCAGGCCCCATTCACTAACCTAACTGGCTCCCTGAGCCTACCTGCAGCCTTACCTGGCCGACGAGCTCCCATTGACGGAGTGCCCCAAATAACTATTTCTACGAATAAACCACACACCCAGCCATTTCACCGCTTCCTGCACCTCACAAAACAAAAACTATTTCCTCAATCAGCACCACAGGTGTCAATATCCAGGTAATTTACCTGTACCCTCTATCTAACTTTAAACTACCCACCCGGGCTTTCGTGAATGGGTTCCACTCCCCCCATTCAATCCTTCGCACCATGCATTCCACACCATTCATTCCACACCATTTATTCACACACCAAATATTTTCACACCATTTATTCTCACACCACCACTCCATTTATTCTCAAACACAGCATCATCAATCTAGCTGATTTCCTCTATAACTCGTGCTTCCCCGTCATCGCTTTACACGACGCACACCCTTTGTTAGCAACCAGCTGAACTCTATATGTCCCCTCTACTGTTCAATGTAACTACTTAAATCTCAGTCCCGATGGTCTCTCTGGATCTCTATCATTATCCTGCCCTCCCTCAGCTAGAGCTTCAGTGCCCCCATGGAGCAACCATTGCTGGCCCTTCCATGGGCCTAACAATGCTATCCCCCTAAACTAGTGCTCATGGGCCCCGTCAGGTGGGGAATGGTCTCACGACCATACCCCCACGTGGGGGCACATACTTCCCCCAGTCATCTAAACAATGAGCCCCTCCATGTGTAGGTACCTTGTCGCGGCTCGGCCTCGCAGGGCCGAGCGATCCATGCGGTGGTTGGTCGCCTAGATGGGGTGTCCGGCCGGCATTGACGATCCGGGGGGGGAGGGATTGATGGGCCCAGGTGCCGGGCTCCATCCCTGCATGGGGCCCTTCAGTCCCACGCACAATGACCCAGCCGGGCACGGTCTGAGCACCTCACCTGGCACAGTGCATGTCTTCAACACTTCGAACCTCCCCTCGAACCCGCCGATCGCCCTTGCCGCGGAACGGCGCCAACAATACCGTGTGGGTGCCGGAGGTACGAATTGTGCACGCCGGTCCTTGCGAGACTGACGCAGCACCGATTCCCTCCGGTCCCCACAGTACACCACTCTTCGGAGACTCCCGTGCTCTACCCGTCTCACTGAGCAGTACCCCGGTCAGCGTCGATGCCTGAGCCGTATCATCCCTCGCACTTGGTTTCGTACTTGCACACACCGGTGCGCACACTCTCTACACACTCTGTACTCGTACTTGCACACTTTCCGCACACTCCGTACTCGTACTTGCACATGCCGGTGTGCACACTCTCTCCACACAATCTGGTGTGCACTCTTTCTCCACACCTACCGGTGCACACACTCTCTCCACACACACCGTATCAGTCTCACCCCTCTCAATGGGCCCTTCACGAATTTCTGGGTCTATCCTTTCCCCCAAGCCAGCAGAGCACCCGCTCGCACCAAACACATTCCCGAAATCGCCACTCACCTCGGGACTCACCTTTTCCCGATCCTCTTCAAGAACCTGCAATCTTTCTATTTGATTAGCAGGCATTACACCACGGTCCGAACACCACTCTTGCACACATTCCCGCAATTCCTTCCGTAACTCATTCTCTGTCTCTCCTTCTGTCTTTTTAATTTCAATTATTCCCTCTTTCAAAGGTGCCTCCTCCAGCTTCTGTTTCACCTCTATTTCCCATTGCGCCTCTACTATATCCTCCTCTAACTCGACCATCGTCGGCGCCCCCAAAATTTCCTCTTCCAACTCTACTATCGTCGGTTCCTCTACCTTCCGCGTCACTACGCCCATTGCCCCTGTCAGTTTGGCCGTACTCTCCTTTAACTCTCGCTGGACGCTCATCTCATACTGCTTTACCTCGTCACGTGCACCCGCGAACTCCCCGCTCATCCTCTTCATATCGCAGCTTGATTCCTCCCTCATCCTTTAATTCCACATCTTAACTCTTCCATTCGCACCTCAAAGGATGCTTTCCATTGAGTCAAGAATAACTTGATGTTAAAACCCGCTTGCACAGCGGGCCCGGCCTCCGGCACCACGTGCGAAGCGCCGCCATTTTCTTCACCTCCTCCTGCCGCACCCTCATCAATTCCAAGTTCAATCTGTTCATGCTGGTCCTGGGTCATTAATACCTCATCATTCTCTACATTCTCTATACCCACCGGAACCTGTACGTCTTGGCCTGACATCATCCAAATTTAATTTCAATTTTGTGTTAAATTTGTTTTAAACTAAATTTGCACTCACTCATAATTTCGCAGCACGTGAAATGTACTGCAGGTCCAATCCCACTCCCGGACACCAATAATGTTGCGGGTCCCGGGTTCGTCGACGTACTAAGGGGGGGGTTATGCCCCGTTTCCCCACGAACTCCCAGGTCTGCACAAAGGCCATTGACCGCGAGCGACTGAACTCGTGATTGACAGATTGCTAAGCAATTGCGATCGCCAATTTCCCAGTCACGCGTCGAAGAGTTTACTGGTCAATATTCCCAAATACCTTCAAGACACGTGACAGAGGTCAAGACACGAGGCTTCGATCCCCGGAGAAACCGGGGATCGAAGCCTCGCTTTCCCACACCTTTTTGAATGCCGAGCAGTGTTGCACACGGTGTGGAAAGCGGCCTTATCCCAACAAGAATTATGAACCCGATTCAAGCCTAATTCGGTCTCAGATGGTGCGAGGCCAATTGATGTCAAAGGACGTAACGAGCAGGTAGGAAGTAAAGAACAAATGTACAGCCTTTTATTTGTACAAGGCACAGAGAAACAGACAAAGATTTACCTTATCAAGTATTACCTATCCTGATAAACCCCGACTGGTACATTCACTCTCTGACACACACACACACACACACACACACACACACACACACACTCTCACAGGGACAAAAAGGCACTGGTTAATGGAGATCGTACCGATGTACATACTGGTCCAAATGGGTTCCTTGCTAGTGCCCACGTGGCCTGGTGTGCGTGGCTCGATCCTCGATGTGAGACGTGCAGCCTGGATCAGGTAATGTCTGACGGACTTCAATGCAGGTGAGACGAGCTGCCACGCAGGCAGACAATTTCAGCGCAAAAGATTAGCGCAGACGCGATGGGTGTCGGGCGCCGAACAAAGGCCAAGCACGTGTCGTGCGAGATACAAACAGGCAAACGGGTCCGGTGTGTCCTCCGTGAAAGGTCCCAAACGCAAGAGAGATCGTGTCGTCCACAAGGCAAATAGAGAACAGAGCAGGAGGACGTGGCGAAAGGAATGCAATAGCGGAGGAACAGAGCAAAGATCGTGGTGTGGCGAAATCCAGGTAAAAGATAGCTCGGGTGTGTCCTCGCTGAAGTCCCGGGTGAAAGAGAGATCGTATCGTCCACGAGGCACAAAAGGAACAGAGCAGGAGGACGTGGCGAAAGGAGGCAAGAGCGCAGGTGTGTCTTCCACGATGTCCACGAAAGCAAGAGGTCGATACTGCGCTGCGCATCGGCTAATATCAGGCTTGGTCATGCCCCTTTGAAATGTTCAGAGCCTCCCATTGGCTGGGGCTTGCCGCATAATGGAGACGGGTTGTCCCGTCCCCTTACTGGTCACGTGGGCCTGTGGTGTTGGCCACACCTTCCTGCATATCTTAATGGCCACGCCTTCCTGCATATCTTAATGGCCATGCCTTTAACCAACGAACATCCTGCCGACTCAACGCATATTTGGTCTTTTTACTACACAATGGGGAAAGGGCTAATCTGTACATTCAATAGAAAACAAGCGTTACGCGTCGGTCCCCCGTCGGGGAAGTGATTTGAGTTGACAAATTGGAAGACGCAGAAAACATGCTATGATATGATATTTCGCTCACAAGGTTCAGACATAGATGGAGGCGGTCATCTTGGATTTTGACGTGGCGACCCAATTTTCTATAGCGTTCTTCCTTATGCCTAGATACACCCAAACACCAGATTAGAAGTTGGTACTTCGCTTATTTTTCAAGATATTCTGCTCACAAGGTTCAGACATACATGGCGGCGGCCATTTTGGATTTTGACGTGGCGACCCAATTTTCAATAGCGTTCTTCCTTGTGCCTAGATACACCCAAACACCAGATTAGAAGTTGGTACTTCCCTTATTTTTCAAGATATTTCGCTCACAAGGTTCAGACATATATATGGTGGCGGCCATCTTGGATTTTGACGTGGCGACCCAATTTACAATAGCCTTCTTCCTTGTGCCGAGATACACCCACACACCAAATTAGAAGTTGGTACTTCGCTTATTTTTCAAGATATTCATCTCACAAGGTTCAGACATACATGGCGGCGGTCATCTTGGATTTTAACGTGGCGACCCAATTTTAAAAAGCCTTCTTGCCTGTGCCTAGATACACCCACTCACCAGATTAGAAGTTGGTATTTCGCTTATTTTTCGAGATATTTCGCTCACAAGTTTCAGACATATATATGGTGGCGGCCATCTTGTATTTTGACGTGGCGACCCAATTTTCAATAGCCTTCTTCCTTATGCCGAGATACACCCACACACCAAATTAGAAGTTGGTACTTCGCTTATTTTTCAAGATATTCAGCTCACAAGGTTCAGACATACATGGCGGCGGTCATCTTGGATTTTGACGTGGCGACCCAATTTTCAAAAGTTTTCTTCCTTTTGCCGAGATACGCACACACACCAAATTTGAAGTTGGTACTTCGCTTATTTTTCAAGATATTCATCTCACAAGGTTCAGACATACATGGCGGCGGCCATCTTGGATTTTGACGTGGCGACCCAATTTTAAACAGCGTTCTTCCTTGTGCCTAGATACACCCACACACCAGATTAGAAGTTGGTACTTCGCTTATTTTTCGAGATATTTCGCTCACAAGGTTCAGACATATATATGGTGGCGGCCATCTTGGATTTTGACGTGGCGACCCAATTTTCAACAGCTTTCTTCCTTATAGGGAGATACACCCACACACCAAATTAGAAGTTGGTACTTCGCTTATTTTTCAAGATATTCATCACAAGGTTCAGACATACATGGTGGCGGCCATCTTGGATTTTGACTTGGCGACCCAATTTTCAATAACCTTCTTCCTTATGTCTAGATACACCCACACACCAGATTAGAAGTTGGTACTTCGCTTATTTTTCAAGATATTCAGCGCACAAGGTTCAGACATACATGGCATCAGACATACATGGCGGCGGCCATCTTGGATTTTTTTGTTGTTGTCGTGTAATTTGTTGTAAAATATCGCCCTCCTTACTCCAGTGTTGTATAAACGTCAAAGGGCGTTCCCGTAGTTAGTTCCATAAAGCATACATGAAGGACACCATAATATCCCTGTTCTGTAGTTTATTTCCTTATTATGTGTATTAGGGTAAGGCCTTGTCTTCCATTAAGATGACACTCCATTGCACCAAGTGAAATAAGATAGATTCCCTTTCATTCCCCATTCCCACTCCGAAAACTTCTACTGCCAACTACAATTGCCGTCATTAAGCATGTGCTCAGCTCGGGGAAGAAGGGCGTGCCCGCCCATCGTCATCAAGGGTGGAGTCAGAGGGACTGTGCCCACCAATCAGGGCCGAAGCGAGCTCACCGAGGGGCGTGTCCTGAAGGCCGGCGGCTTGATCGCCTGAGGCGCTATAAAAGCGCGCGCGCAAGAGCCGAGTGTGTGGTTGGACCAAGCGAGAGACGTGCAAAGAGGGGTGCGTCAAAGAGTTGGCAGTACACAAGCAAGCATTGAGAGAGAGTCCTGAGAGCAAGCAAGAGGAGTACCATGAGCAGTACCAGCACCTTTAAACTCCACCAAGCATCGTTGGCTCCACCAGGCAGCTTTAACTCGACCGGCGGAGCTCGTCCCGTGGCAGCTCGCACGACCGCAGCTTGGGCGTTGATGGCGGTGCCGACCGTGGCCGCGGAGGAACGGAGCTGCCGCTCCCGGCCCGACCGTGACCCAGTTCCAGTGGACCTTCCTCTCCCTCCAGCCATCCACCTCCTGCCATTCCTATCATCATTCCCCGCGTGAGTCTGTCTTTGTTTGTTCTGTCCCAGGGTATTAATTAAGACTGTAGATAAGCTAGCATTGCACTGTGTCTCTGATTCTTCTGTATATTATTTTATTATCTTTCCTTCTCCTTGGTTACTTTGAGCGTGTAAATAGTAGGAATAAATTTAGTAGTATTTCAAACCTTTTTGTCTTTTCTTCTTCTTCACATCCGTGTCGCCTTTGTCTTTTCCTTATTGAATACCTGTGGCGCGATTTTGGCCAACGTTCGGGAATCGGGTTAGTCGGGGTAACTGTAAGGGCCGCGGTGCCATCCGCTCGGCAAACCAACATCTTCTCCGCGGTCCGTAACAATTGGTGTCTGGGTGTGAGATTCGGGTCCCGAACCAAATTTTTTATAAGATAAAAAAAAAAAAATTGGTCAAAATTTGGAGCGGCCGAAATTTTGTTATAACATCTCAAATTGAGTCGTGCCATGGATAGTCAAGGCGATCGGATGCTGGTGGGGGTAGAGTTAGGGGGGGTAGAATCGACCCAGGACCCCGGGGAGGATTTGGGAGTAATGGAGGAGCGCAATACGCATTGGGTTGCGGAGGGTCCGGACACACAAAATGGCGCCTCGCACATGGCAGCGAGGGCCGCGCCTACTGCGCAAATGGCTGTGATAGATGTGCAAATGTCGCAGCAAATGGCTGCGCAAATGGACGCCTTTATGACACGATTATTAGCGACGATGGGAGTGTCAAGGCAGGAACTGAACGAAGAGATGGATCGAATGGCCAGATTGAAAAAGGCGGAAGGGAACAGAGACCACAGGTTGGGCGAAAAGGTCCCAGGGGTGCACGACGAGGTAAAGCGGGGCGAGAAGCGCTGGTTGGGCGAAGTGGAGAAAAGCGCGGGTAAAATGACGGAGGTAGAAATCGCAACCCGGGGTATGGGTCAGCCGGCGACCGCTGAGGTAGAAGAGGGAATTTTAATACAGCCAGCGGTCGTTGTGGCGAATAAAGAAAAAGTGCTGGGTATAATTGAAATTGTAGAAACGACAGACGTAGAAGAGCAACAGTCGGAGGAAGGAATGGAAATTGCTCAAAGTCTGAATGCACATCCTGATGCCGTACTTACTAATCCTTATAAAGATTTGCAGGTGCGCATGGAGAAGGGAATCCCCCAGGTGAGTCGTGCTGTGTATTGTGCGGGGAGATTTTGCAGGAGGATGTTTGACGACAAGAGAATTGTCGCGCAATTGGGATCGAGGAAGCACCCGGGCGTTGGAGAAGGGTCGCGTGTGAAACAAAAGTGTGCGTCAAGGGGTGAGCGTGTTACGAAGCGCGAGTGTGAAACCGAGTGCGAGCGAGAATGCACGTCGGGGTGTACGGAGTGTGACACAGGGAGTGAGAGCGATACGGAGTGTACGTGCGAGGGTGAGAGTGACCCGGAGAGTGAGTTGGTGGTGGAGCGGGTGCGAGAATGCACGCTTGGAATGGTTGAGGGTGTGCGAGGAAGCACACCTGAGTTGGTCGTGGCGCGGGTGTGGGAGAGCCCATCTGAGCACGTTAGTGGGTGGATGCAAGAGTGCACGCCCATGGTGAGTGGTACGGAGTACGTACCGGGGGAGAGTGCGCAAGACGGTGCGCGAGGTGTTAAGGGAGTGTGCGAACGGCGAGTGTGCGCGAGAGGTGTGGTGTGTAACAGGGAGTGCGTCGGTGGAATGGACGGAGTGTGTGGGATGCACTGGAGGCGTTGGAACGCCAGGTTTTGTGAGTGTCAAAAGGGTCGCGTGGTGTGAGCCTGCAAGTAAAGCATCGACGTTGACCGGGTTAGCGTTTAGGGCGACGGATAGCCGATGCGAGGACTCAGGGCGCGGTGCGCTTTGTTGGATGCCAGGCCCGGCGCGGCTCGATGCTGCGTCGCTTCTCTTCGAAGCATCGTTGCCGATTCGGGCTTGGCCCCGCCCTGCACGGTCGAGTCCGGGCCTTTTCGGGCGAGGCGACCGGTCCGGTTCAAGGGCGAGTGGGAGGAAGCGGTACGGTGCCCCCTGGCGGAGACGGGGTTCCGACCGGGCGAGCCTCGGTCATCGGGCCCGGGACCGCAAGGTACCGCGCCGAGATGGTGCGTGGAATCTCGGCCCGACCAAACCACCTCCCTTGAACCGAAAGCCGGACGGATTCAACCTGCAGGCGACCAAACCACCCGCGTTCATTGCTCGGCTTTGCGAAGCCGAGTTTAATGATGTCATGACGCACCGAGGCTAGGATATAGCAGACTGTGATGATGGTGATACTGATAGTGTTTTAGACCCGAAATTAAAAAGCAAAAATTTGATGATTGGCAAAGGATTGGCAGAGTGATGATTGGTAATGGTAGAGTGATTGGCAGATGATTGGCAAATTTTTGATTGGCTGAAATTTGGTGTGCAAAATTGGTAGTGAGAGATACCCGATGTGGTGGGATGGCAACTCTGCCATCTCTCACAAAGGGGGCAAAGGAGCACTAGTCTTATGGGGTTTATGGCAGTGAAAACTAGCCCGGGAGGGTTAGGATATAATGATAGGGATCTAGAAGATGACCTTAGGTAACGTTAAGATTAGGTAGTGACAATGATACCTGTAGTGGGGACGCAGGTAGATTAGAGTGGATGATAATGACGTGGTATGTGCTTAGTTTAAAGGGAAGACGGGGAGCACTAAGTTAGCAGGGCAACAGGTAGATTAGATGATGCCGTGTGTATGGTTAAAAGGTGTGATTGCACAGGTGTGCAACTGAACAGGTGTAT
The DNA here is from genome assembly GCF_964187855.1 of Myxine glutinosa. Taxonomy (NCBI): domain Eukaryota; kingdom Metazoa; phylum Chordata; class Myxini; order Myxiniformes; family Myxinidae; genus Myxine; species Myxine glutinosa. The sequence continues at coordinate 372,984,212 of NC_136261.1, read as the reverse complement.
GGAGCAGTGTTTGAGTGAGTGATAGTGATGTGTATTGTGCTGACCAAATGGTCCAGGGAGGAAGGAGGGTGCAGGTGGCACCAGGTGTGATTGCACAGGTGTGCAACAACAGGTGAATGGAGAACAGGTGTGTGGAATACATGGAGTGTGGAATATATGGAGTATTGGAATGGATGGTCGTGGAGTGAGTATGGTGGAAACTGTGGAGTGGAGTGGATGGTGCGAAGGTGTGAATGGGGGAAGGATGGACCCCCATCACGAATACCCGGGGAGGGTAGTGTAAGTGTTAGGTAGAGGGTATAGGTAAATTGTGGTTGGATATTGGCATCTGTGGTGCGTGGTGGAAGAAAGGTATTTGGATGGGTGCATTAGTGTTGTGGAAATGGCTGGGCGTGTAGCCTGTTAGTGTGTGTAGTTGGTTGACACTCCGCCACTGTTAGGATGTCGGCCAGGTGAGGCCGCAGGTGGGCTCTGGGAGCCGGTAGTTGTTGTGGATGGGGCCCGAGGATCCGGAGGACGGACCCGGGTAGCCCAGTGCCAGAGGGCACCAAGGGGTGACAGAGCCAAGAGGGGCCTTCCCCAGTTAGATAGGTTAGGTAAGGAGCAGGTAAGCTCGGAGGCAACTACAGTGGTGGGGGTGTGCAGGTGGGTAGACCTGCTGGGAGAGCTACACGCCCCAGTCCTGAAATTGTGCAAGGGCACAGGGAGTTGCATCGGGGGAGTGAGACCCCAAATTGAGAAGCACCACAGTTTGGGCAATGGGAATTGGTTTTTAGAACCCATCGTGTAAGTTGGCCAATGGATTGGCAGGGAAAGACCCCGGGTAGTGTAAAGTGTGTTAAAGTCATTTAGAAGATAGTGAGGTTTGAAATCTCCTTGCACCATCTGCATCCACTCACCTGAGGTGATGGTACTCCACACCATGCCATGGTGGTTTTTTATTATTTTTGGTGCAAATGTTTGGAATGTGAGACGCATCATGACATGGGTGTGACATTGTGCTTGATGTTCCATCTCTTCCTCCTTATGAGGATTGATGATGAATTGGGTGATGGCAAATTTTGGATAGAGGGATTGTGGAGACGAATTTGGTATAGGGGAAATATGGGGAAGACGTGACATTAGCGACGAATTTGTAAATGTGTAGATTTTTGTAAATATGGGGTAAGGGCAAGGATAGAGTAGGTGACAGGGGGGGTGAGGTACGGTAGGGACGAGCTTTCTCACTTCGCTCTCCGTACGCAATTCGCCTTGCATTGCCTTATTGATGTGTACCCTTATGACCTTGCCCCTCGCTCATCTGTCTTTTCCCCCTTTTGTCTCCCACATGAGGACCTGTGCGCCACTGGGCGCCGAGGGGAGCGTGCGTGAGTCGGCCATTGTGCGCCCGAACCTCTCGCAACCACAGCTGTCTGCATCGATGCACCACCTTATGGACCACATGTCTGTGGCTGAGCACCACTGATGGACCCCATGGATTGGGGCATGGCCCCTCTGCTGGCACCGGCCATGAAGGCCCGAGATCTTGCTGGCGGACCTTGGCCACAGGGCACCGATGCCCCACAGGTGAACCACACTAGTCGGCCCTGTGGGCCATAAATAAATAAAAATGGACACGTTGGGTGCAAGTTTTATTGCAAATAGGCCGCCAGCAAAGAAGATGACAACAACAAGATAGCAAATAGCCAGCAGAGGGAGCCGAAGAGCAAGAGACCACCAGCAGGGTTAGGGGTTGTTGTTTTTATTTTTATTGATGAACAGTGATGACTGTGCACCGATTGGTGCTTGAGGGTGTATTGGTGCGTTTTTGGGTGCTTTCATGGTGCATCGATGCAGAGCAGACTGTCTCCCCCCCAGAAAGAACAATCACAGGTCCTGGGTTAGTTTTGTAAATAAAGTAACATCACTGTAAATAATGCTCCCCACCGTCAATGTATAGTTTGAAGACCATTCCGCAATTCGGTTAGCTGTGGGCGTGAATCTGTTAGGTAGGGTGCAATGGAGCAGCGGGACATATTTATTTATGTTTTAAAACTGTCGCACTCAGGGTCAGGTTAAATGTAGAGGGAACTACACCTACGTGCCACACTAAAAGTTAAAGTTATAGGCCCGGGATGTGCCTAAGAGGAGGAGGGTGCACTGTTGTGGATATGAGAATGGTTTTTTTTTGTTGTTGTTGTAGTGTAATTTGTTGTAAAATATCGCCCTCCTTACTCCAGTGTTGTATAAAGGTCAAAGGGCATTCCCGTAGTTAGTTCCATAAAGCATACATGAAGGACACCATAATATCCCTGTTCAGTAGTTTATTTCCTTATTATGTGCATTAGGGTAAGGCCTTGTCTTCCATTAAGATGACACTCCATTGCACCAAGTGAAATAAGATAGATTCCCTTTCATTCCCCATTCCCACTCCCAAAACTTCTACTGCCAACTACAATTGCCGCCATTAAGCATGTGCTCAGCTCGGGGAAGAAGGGCGTGCCCGCCCATCGTCATCAAGGGTGGAGTCAGAGGGCCTGTGCCCACCAATCAGGGCCGAAGCGAGCTCACCGAGGGGCGTGTCCTGAAGGCCGGCGGCTTGATCGCCTGAGGCGCTATAAAAGCGTGCGCGCAAGAGCCGAGTGTGTGGTTGGACCAAGCGAGAGACGTGCAAAGAGGGGTGTGTCAGAGAGTTGGCAGTACACAAGCAAGCATTGAGAGAGAGTCCTGAGAGCAAGCAAGAGAAGTACCACGAGCAGTACCAGCAGCTTTAAACTCCACCAAGCAGCGTTGGCTCCACCAGGCAGCTTTAACTCGACCGGCGGAGCTCGTCCCGTGGCAGCTCGCACGACCGCAGCTTGGGCGTTGACGGCGGTGCCGACCGTGGCCGCGGAGGAACGGAGCTGCCGCTCCCGGCCCGACCATGACCCAGTTCCAGTGGACCTTCCTCTCCCTCCAGCCATCCACCTCCTGCCATTCCTATCATCATTCCCCTCGTGAGTCTGTCTTTGTTTGTTTTGTCCCAGGGTATTAATTAAGACTGTAGGTAAGCTAGCATTGCACTGTGTCTCTGATTCTTCTGTATATTATTTTATTATCTTTCCTTCTCCTTGGTTACTTTGAGCGTGTAAATAGTAGGAATACATTTAGTAGTATTTCAAACCTTTTTGTCTTCTTCTTCTTCTTCTTCACATCCGTGTCGCCTTTGTCTTTTCCTTATTGAATACCTGTGGCGCGATTTTGGCCAACGTTCGGGAATCGGGTTAGTCGGGGTAACTGTAAGGGCCGTGGTGCCATCCGCTCGGCAAACCAACATCTTCTCCGCGGTCCGTAACAATATTCATCTCACAAGGTTCAGACATACATGGCGGCGGTCATCTTGGATTTTGACGTGGCGACCCAATTTTCAATAACCTTCTTCCTTATGTCTAGATACACCCACACACCAGATTAGAAGTTGGTACTTCGCTTATTTTTCGAGATATTTCGCTCACAAGGTTCAGACATATATATGGTGGCGGCCATCTTGGATTTTGACGTGGCGACCCAATTTTCAATAGCGTTCTTCCTTTTGCCGAGATACACCCACACACCAAATTAGAAGTTGGTACTTCGCTTATTTTTCAAGATATTCATCACAAGGTTCAGACATACATGGCGGCGGCCATCTTGGATTTTGACTTGGCGACCCAATTTTCAATAACCTTCTTCCTTATGTCTAGATACACCCACACACCAGATTAGAAGTTGGTACTTCGCTTATTTTTCAAGATATTCAGCGCACAAGGTTCAGACATGCATGGCATCAGACATTCATGGCGGCGGCCATCTTGGATTTTGACGTGGGTTGCACCCACACACCAAATTCGAATGCGGTCCTTCGCTTACGCACGCACGCCCGCACACACGCCCGCACGCACGCACGCACGCCTGCACGCACGGACGGACGGACGGACGGACGGACACACGGACGGAGGGGAAAACCATTGTCCCCCTTTCGCTCCGCTGTGCGACGGGGGACAATAACTGACTAATGCAGGCTACATGTTGTCGTGCAATTTAACTACAGGGAGTTTGCCTTTATGGCACAACTACAACAATATAGAAGGGTAAATTGCCAAAATTTCAATTTGATAATTGATTTTCACCCCAGCCCTTCCCTCCAAAAAATCATCCATAAAACACCATCATATATAGAATAAGATGATTTGAAAGGTTTGAAAAGTCTAGCTTCAAAATTCAGGATTCTTCGAACAAAAAAAAGTTTATAAAAAAACCCTGAGGTCCCAAACCTATTTGCAACAGACTATAGTTATCCAGGCATTAATCTGCAATACACTTTTGGAATGAGAATAGTATTAACCTCTTCTACACATATAATTTATTCGGCACATTTTATGCTTTAATTTTTGTTATTTTTCTTGATTTCAAAACTTGCATAATTGTTTATACAAAGCATAATGTGAAAAGATCACGAAGGATAGTCTCTGATGTCTCGCATCCAGGTAATGTCCTGTTTCAGCTTTTGCCATCTGATAGATGATACAGATCTATCAGATTCGGGTTGTCAGGATTTACGGATTTACGGTTTCACCATCATTCAGGTGTTGAACAAATCGCAATATAATTTTTTTTTTTCCCTCAGCCAGTTATTGCCCTGTCCAACTCCTTTACCACTGAAACCGCTGTTTTTGTGATGTGGTGCTACTGTTTGCATTGTTTGATTGTTCCTGAATGCCAGGGACAAAGGGGTGGGGGTGCTATTCATTTGCAGTTTAATTACAATTGATGACTTTGGTATTTAACAGTCTTTTGATGCTCATCAGGTTTATCAGGTGTATAGTTATGTTATGTGAGAGTAGACTTGGTTTTTTTAGTCAGGTGCGAGGAGATGAGGGTGAACGTGAGAGATTGTATCATTAAGGTGAAGTCAATTTTTTGACATGTTATTGTGCTTGTGATATTGTAAACTGAGTGATGGTTTTAGTGTTAGTATAGCATTGTTTATTTTTAATTCAGTTTTATTATCTGATGCATTGTAAGTTAACTTTGCTGAGAAGTATGATTTACTGTGTTTGTGTGACCAACACCAAGACATATGTATTCCTTGTGCTTTTTTTTTTTCTTACACTTAGCAAAATAAAGTTCTTCTTTTTCTTTAAATTTAGGCTTGAGGCAGGATTACAGGCTGGAACTACAACAGCAATCAGTAGAGAGCATAGCTCTGCTTGGTTGGCCATATCACTCAATGGCGAAGAATCACTTCAAAAAATTCTAGTAGCCGGATCCGGATCAGGATCTTCACCAAAATCGAATCATTTCGTCTTTGTCACATATGCTACATCTCTGCCAAATTTCGTCCGAATCTGTCCACAACGTTTTGAGATATTTTGTTCACAAACAAATGGACAAACGGACAGATAGGGGTGAAAGCATAACTTCCATCCACCTTTGGTGGCGGAGGCAACCATACCATGCACTATATCTCATTACTCGTGCTAAATAGTAATAAAATTTAGTAGAAAGAAAGTTCAAACTTCCAGGACAGAATCGTTGGGTTAGGACTTTCAGAAATATACACAATATTGGTCATGGGGAGAAAGATGGATCGTTTTGCATAAAATTTGGATTCCTCATTGTAAATAGTAAGCATTTTTTTTCTTTTTCTCTTCAGATATCATAAGATGGATGACTTCTTCAAATGTGGAATCCGCAACAAGCCAACAATTGCTGCTGGCACAGTTGACATTCGCAACATTGTTGGAAAAAGTAAGATTATAAGAGATGGTCTTCACGTTCTTGAAAGACAAGTGAATCTTGACTCTAATCTTTATAACTGCCATCAGGATTGAGGATCAAAGTTGCACCTCAACCGGTGCTTGAAACAGCCTGATCAAGGTGGTGTGCACAAGCCTCGAGAGAACCTCCTCTGTGAAGAAAACAAGACGTCTTCTGTCCACTGACGGCTTTGGTTTTCTACAATATTGAAGACTTGTGGTGAGAAATGTCTGGCAGAAAAAGATGCTCGACATCTAGATTGTTGGCACAGTCGTCAAATGCAGAACAGCCAACCGTGGATCTGACCAATGGATATTTATCCAATATGACAGAATGTGCAAGTCCAACACATTTATGGATGTTCCACAGATCCATGTTCAACAGCACGGTGTGGCTGCTCAGCAGCTAAATTATCGGTTCCGTGTTAGAAAGGTAGTTTGCAGTGATTATGATGATGATGAAATTGATACTGTTATGAATTTTGGGGTGGAGTGATATATATATATATATATATATATATATATATATATATATATATATATATATATATATATATCAGGTAGATCTGCAAAGGTATCATGCTCCGACTGTCGTGAAGAAGAAGAACCATCTCGATGTACATGAGTAGAGGACCTGTCTAGCCCGGATGTCGGATTAAGCTTGTATATTTGTGGTCATACAAGGATGGCCTCGTGTTAACGAGAGTAGGGATTATGCTAATTCCCCTGTGTGTTAGACATGGTGATTTATCCTTCGTCCCGTATGGCAATGCACTAGACGCGAGTTAGGTCCATTAACTACAACAGCAAATAATAATAAAACCTAACCGGAACCCAGATGACGCACTTTGGCTGACAACTCCGACTATAGCAACACACATCGCTCAGGCAGACCGGGAGCCACGCCTAAGAAGGACTCACTATTGGGCCAGGTGTCGACCAACGGGAAGGCCAGGGTAAGGAAGGACTCGTGATGGGTCAAGGCAGGGGCAAGAAGCTGGCCACTGATTGGAGAGCAAGAAGCGACGCGTGGATTGGAGGAGAAGTGCTGGTGATGTCACGAGACAGCTAATAAAATAACTCGCTGGTCGGCATGTTGTCCTTCTCGTTCTGGATCTACCTTGTTCTGGACCTTCACCCTACGCTTGACGTTGCCCCCTTGCATTCTTGACCCTGGACCCTTGCTCGTTGGACGACAATGGATGGTGGAAAGACGGTGGAGCGCTGACGACTCTCCTTCCCTGTGTTCACGTCTGGGACCTCGCGAGCGATCAAGTGGGGATGTGAGGCTTACTGCGGCAGTGTATGCTGGCTTAGCAGGGTGGAGCAAAAGGTTCCCGCCAACGGAGGCCTGTTTCGCGGCAACGTCTGGCGGTTTTCCCACAAACCGGAGCCGCGTCAGGACTGCGCGCCTGGGGCCTGATGATCCCTGACACACCAGCCGAGTTGAGATAAGTCCCCACAATAAAACACACAATGTTTCTTTTCATTTATTTTCCCTTCGTCGGTGTGATACGTCTGGTGTGGGAGCGCTTCTTTTTCGGACATATATTTAACTGGCACATTTCATTGTTCTCGGGTTCCGTTTAATAAACCTGTTCTTTTTGTACATTTTAATTCCGTTTTCGTTTGAGTTACTTTCCTGCAGGATTGGAGCTGCCACACGGGAAGCTGCCGGCTTCTTCTTCCTCTCTCTTCTGCCCACGCGTAGATAAGAAATCCATATTTGAACAACGCCTCGAATAATGCTCAATTTGCTATCCGTGATTCCCCGGTATTCACCGAGGGGAATCACACGACAAAACCATTGAGGATGACCAATTGGTGGAAGTGGGTGACTTGATGTCATTCGGTTATTGCAATGTGATTGTGCTTGAATTATTAACCTCAAATTGTACACAAGATGGTGCACGATTTGCATGCTCGATACCCATGCGTACATCTGAGATTATATGGAACGACTGCGAAGGTTCCACGTAAAGCATTGAATTTCACTTTGAATACATCAAATATGTACCTGATATAGAGGAATATATCGTTGAAAGAGAACAAGCATGAAAATGTTCGGAATATATTTAAATTGTCAAGCAATGTATTTGAGAAGAAATGTTGAGATATGTACTTTGCAGATGTTGTGCCAGGGCCCACATACAACGTTGTGGTGTTATAACTTATTTATTTCGATGTTATCATGAACAAAGGCAATACCAATTGAATTATACTCAAGAAAAAAAACATTCCAAAGAGGTGTGACTTGCCATATCTATCTAAAAGCTCTGTGTATTTATTTATCTGTCATGAAGGAAGTGACCTCACGTTCACGGAAGTGATGTCATGACTGCCTCCACCCCATTTCTTGGACAGCTCAGCCAACTCAATAGTATGGCAGATAACTGCAGGAATTGTGCCTTTGATACAAGCATGGCATTTGGCACACAGTCAGAGTATGTTCGAAGAAAGATATTTGGCTATAGGGCCATTGCAGATTTGTCCTTTTTTGAAAAATGGCCGCCATTGTTGTCACAGGCCAAATCTGCGATGGCCCTCTAGCAAAATATCTTCCTTAGGGCATACTCGAACTGCGTGCCAACTCTCGTGCTTGTATCATCAAAGGCACAATTCTCCCAAATATTTCACCTATCTGCCGTACTAAAAATTGGGTGCCATTTTTATTGGACACATCTGTGATGACTCTAATTGTCAGAATATTTAACTGTGTACCAAATACCATGCTTGTATGATTCAAACAACAGTTTATACAAATTAATATACCATATGACATATACCATATACCATAATATACCATATTAAATGCGGCCATTTTAAAAACATTGTTGTTTAATACAGGACAAATATATGATAACCCTATAGTTAGGGGTCTTTAATTATGTGCCAAATGTCAAGCTTGTATGACCACAACAACAGTTTATACACAGTAATGTACCAAATATATGTAAAATAACAAGCAATGGAGGCCATTTTGAAAAGTGGCCGCCATTGTTGTCGCAGGACATATCTGTGATGGCCCTACAGCCAAATTTCTTCCTTAGGGCATACTCGAACTGTGTGCCAACTCTCGTGCTTGTATCATCAAAGTCACAATTCTCTCAAATATTTCACCAGCTGCCGTACCACAATCCACAATCAAAATCACACGCTACCTTTTTGTGAAGCAGCTCAGGCCTTAGGTCTCGGGTGTCAGTCCATGGCCTAGTGTAATTGAAATTATCCACGGTAAATAACAACGTATTATATTTGTACCCAAGCAGTACACATGTATTTGTTTCATTTCAAATGCTGTCCCCCTGTCATGTGACCAGATCCTCAGCTCTGATTGGTGGACGTTTGTGAGGGACATACAGACAGAGATGCTGTTATTGACGGCATTGCCCGATGGGCTACGATGTAAAATCATGAGGACAAAGAGGATGATGACAAATGATTAGTTAACTAAGAAAGAACTGAACTTGAGAACCAATTCACGTGGAAATGTACAAGTATTGTAATGTTTTCAAGTCAATATCAAAATACTCTCGTGTACTTTTGTCATTAATAATCAAGACCTGGTGCACATGCAGTATTTTGTTACAAATTTGGGAAACCAAAATGACCAAATGATGTAGGGGGCTTGAACTTTTTCACCAGTTGTTGATTATGATAAAATATTTTGGTGGGATGAGCGGGCCATGTCCAATGATTTCCAGCTGGTACCATGGCACATACTTGATATTCTTCCATGGCACATACTTGACATTCTTCCATGGAACATACTTGATGTTCTTTCATGGCATATACTTCACATTCTTCCATGGCACATACTTGATATTCTTCCATGGCACATACTTGATGTTCTTTCATGGCACATACTTGATGTTCTTTCATGGCACATACTTGATATTCTTCCATGGCACATACTTGATATTCTTTCATGGCACATACTTGATATTCTTCCATGGCACATACTTGATATTCTTCCATGGCACATACTTGATATTCCTCCATGGCACATACTTGATATTCCTCCATGGCACATACTTGATATTCCTCCATGGCACATACTTGATATTCCTCCATGGCACATACTTGATATTCCTCCATGGCACATACTTGATATTCTTCCATGGCACATATTTGATATTCCTCCATGGCACATACTTGATATTCTTCCATGGCACATACTGGATATTCCTCCATGGCACATACTGGATATTCTACCATGGCACATACTGGATATTCTACCATGGCACATACTTGATATTCTTCCATGGCACATACTTGATATTCCTCCATGGCACATACTGGATATTCTACCATGGCACATACTTGATATTCTTCCATGGCACATACTTGATATTCTTCCATGGCACATACTTGATATTCTTCCATGGCACATACTTGATATTCTTTCATGGCACATACTTGATATTCTTTCATGGCACATACTTGATATCTTTTCATGGCACATACTTGATGTTCTTCCATGGCACATACTTGATATTCTTCCATGGCACATACTTGATATTCTTCCATGGCACGTACTTAATATTCCCCCATGGCACATACTTGATATCTTTTCATGGCACATACTTGATGTTCTTCCATGGCACATACTTGATGTTCTTTCATGGCACATACTTGATATTCTTCCATGGCACATACTTGAAGTTCTTCCATGGCACATACTTGATATTCTTTCATGGCTCATACTTGATGTTCTTCCATGGCTCATACTTGATATTCTTCCATGGCACATACTTAATATTCCTCCATGGCACATACTTGATATCTTTTCATGGCACATACTTGATGTTCTTCCATGGCACATACTTGATATTCTTCCATGGCACATACTTAATATTCCTCCATGGCACATACTTGATATCTTTTCATGGCACATACTTGATGTTCTTCCATGGCACATACTTGATGTTCTTTCATGGCACATACTTGATATTCTTCCATGGCACATACTTGATATTCTTTCATGGCACATACTTGATATTCTTTCATGGCTCATACTTGATATCTTTTCATGGCACATACTTGATGTTCTTCCATGGCACATACTTGATGTTCTTTCATGGCACATACTTGATATTCTTCCATGGCACATACTTAATATTCCTCCATGGCACATACTTGATATTCTTCCATGGCACATACTTGATATTCTTCCATGGCACATACTTAATATTCCTCCATGGCACATACTTGATATCTTTTCATGGCACATACTTGATGTTCTTCCATGGCACATACTTGATATTCTTCCATGGCACATACTTAATATTCCTCCATGGCACATACTTGATATCTTTTCATGGCACATACTTGATGTTCTTCCATGGCACATATTTGATGTTCTTTCATGGCACATACTTGATATTCTTCCATGGCACATACTTGATATTCTTTCATGGCACATACTTGATATTCTTTCATGGCACATACTTGATATTCTTTCATGGCTCATACTTGATATCTTTTCATGGCACATACTTGATGTTCTTCCATGGCACATACTTGATGTTCTTTCATGGCACATACTTGATATTCTTCCATGGCACATACTTAATATTCCTCCATGGCACATACTTGATATTCTTCCATGGCACATACTTGATATTCTTCCATGGCACATACTTAATATTCCTCCATGGCACATACTTGATATCTTTTCATGGCACATACTTGATGTTCTTCCATGGCACATACTTGATGTTCTTTCATGGCACATACTTGATATTCTTCCATGGCACATACTTGATGTTCTTCCATGGCACATACTTGATATTCTTTCATGGCACATACTTGATGTTCTTCCATGGCACATACTTGATATTCTTCCATGGCACATACTTGATGTTCTTTCATGGCACATACTTGATATTCTTCCATGGCACATACTTGATGTTCTTCCATGGCACATACTTGATATCTTTTCACAGCACATACTTGATATTCTTTCATGGCTCATACTTGATATCTTTTCATGGCACATACTTGATGTTCTTCCATGGCAAATACTTGATGTTCTTTCATGGCACATACTTGATGTTCTTCCATGGCACATACTTGATGTTCTTTCATGGCACATACTTGATATTCTTCCATGGCACATACTTGATGTTCTTCCATGGCACATACTTGATATTCCTCCATGGCACATACTTGATGTTCTTCCATGGCACATACTTGATGTTCTTTCATGGCACATACTTGATATTCTTCCATGGCACATACTTGATGTTCTTTCATGGCACATACTTGACGTTCTTTCATGGCACATACTTGATATTCTTCCATGGCACATACTTGATATTCTTTCATGGCACACACTTGATATTCCTCCATGGCACATACTTGATATTCTTTCATGGCACATACTTGATATTCTTTCATGGCACATACTTGATGTTCTTCCATGGCACATACTTGATGTTCTTTCATGGCACATACTTGATATTCTTCCATGGCACATACTTGATATTCTTTCATGGCACATACTTGATGTTCTTTCATGGCACATACTTGATATTCTTCCATGGCACATACTTGATATTCTTTCATGGCACATACTTGATATTCCTCCATGGCACATACTTGATATTCTTCCATGGCACATACTTGATATTCTTTCATGGCACATACTTGATATTCTTCCATGGCACATACTTGATATTCTTTCATGGCACATACTTGATATTCTTCCATGGCACATACTTGATATTCCTCCATGGCACATACTTGATATTCCTCCATGGCACATACTTGATATTCCTCCATGGCACATACTTGATATTCTTCCATGGCACATACTTGATATTCTTTCATGGCACATACTTGATATTCTTCCATGGCACATACTTGATATTCTTCCATGGCACATACTTGATATTCTTCCATGGCACATACTTGATATTCTTCCATGGCACATACTTGATATTCTTCCATGGCACATACTTGATATTCTTTCATGGCACATACTTGATATTCTTCCAAGGCACATACTTGATATTCCTCCATGGCACATACTTGATATTATTCCATGGCACATACTTGATATTCTTCCATGGCACATACTTGATATTCTTCCATGGCACATACTTGATATTCTTTCATGGCACATACTTGATATTCCTCCATGGCACATACTTGATATTCCTCCATGGCACATACTTGATATTCTTCCATGGCACATACGTGATATTCCTCCATGGCACATACTTGATATTCCTCCATGGCACATACTTGATATTCCTCCATGGCACATACTTGATATTCCTCCATTGCACATACTTGATATTACTCCATGGCACATACTTTATATTCCTCCATGGCACATACTTGATGTTTTTCCATGGCACATACTTGATATTCCTCCATGGCACATACTTGATATTCCTCCATGGCACATACTTGATATTCTTTCATGGCACATACTTGATATTCTTTCATGGCACATGCTTGATATTCTTTCATGGCACATACTTGATATTCCTCCATGGCACATACTTGATATTCTTTAATGGCACATACTTGATATTCCTCTATGGCACATACTTGATATTCCTTCATGGCACATACTTGATATTCCTCTCTGGCACATACTTGATATTCCTCTATGGCACATACTTGATATTCCTCCATGGCACATACTTGATATTCCTCTCTGGCACATACTTGATATTCCTCTATGGCACATACTTGATATTCCTTCATGGCACATACTTGATATTCTTTAATGGCACATACTTGATATTCTTTCATGGCACAAACTTGATATTCCTCTCTGGCACATACTTGATATTCCTCTATGGCACCTACTTGATATTCCTCCATGGCACATACTTGATATTCTTCCATGGCACATACTTGATATTCTTTCATGGCACATACTTGATATTCCTCTATGGCACATACATGATATTCCTTCATGGTACACACTTGATATTCCTCCATGGCACATACTTGGTATTCCTCTATGGCACATACTTGATATTCCTCCATGGCACATACTTGATATTCTTCCATGGCACATACCTGATATTCTTTCATGGCACATACTTGATATTCCTCTATGGCACATACTTGATATTCCTTCATGGTACACACTTGATATTCCTCCATGGCACATACTTGATATTCCTCTATGGCACATACTTGATATTCCTCCATGGCACATACTTGATATTCCTCCATGGCACATACTTGATATTCCTCTATGGCACATACTTGATATTCCTCTATGGCACATACTTGATATTCCTCCATGGCACATAATTGATATTCCTCTATGGCACATACTTGATATTCCTCTATGGCACATACTTGATATTCCTCAATGGCACATACTTGATATTCCTCCATGGCACATACTTGATATTCCTCTATGGCACATACGTGATATTCCTTCATGGCACATACTTGATATTCCTCTATGGCACATACTTGATATTCCTCCATGGCACATACTTGATATTCCTCCATGGCACATCCTTGATATTCCTCCATGGCACATACTTGATATTCTTCACCTTCAATCGCCTTCACTTCTCCTGGATACTAAATACCATTGTATTTGACACTGTACCAGTGTACCAGTCTCCATCAGCCACACTAGACACATGCTCGGCCAGTTCTTTGTTATCAACATCAGCATCAGCATCAACAGTCAAAGCGAAGTGGATCACTTTGCCATTTTCCACCTTCATGTGGTGCGATCCCAATATCCCGTGGACCAAACTGGCATCCCTGAATATCCACTCCAAAGCCAAACCTTCATTTCTCTCATCAATCTTGTGCTGTTTCATTTCAATCACCGTCACACTGCTCAGACCAGCAGCTGATGTGAAGCTTGCAGCATTGGTCACGATGTTCTTTCTGCTTCTCACGGAGTTCCACACCCTATCCTTCACTGCACCACCAATGCCATCAACAGGCCCCTCGCCGTGTGATGTAGCAAAGAAATCCCAATGTATCTTAGGTTCATGCTTCTGGAGAAGAGCTAAAGCAGACATGATGAACCGATTTTTGAATTGGTAAGCAGGACCATCTCACCAAATGGATATGCTCTTGATATTTTTGGGGATATCTTCAAGCAGTATATCCAGGTAGCCAACAATTGTATCCTTAGAATGGGTACAATTGTCTGAGACCATCATCATGGGGTGTAGGGTCCTTGAGTGCCATTGTGCAACAGTGAATAGACACTTTTCCGTGGTACTAATTAAACTAAAGTTTCATTAATACCCTCCTCCTCAAACTCGTAGAGATTACTATCATAATCATTTTCCTACACATTCCATGTTACTGGATGATCTTTACTCTGGGGCAAAAACTGCTTTAAATCCTTTCCCCTTCATTGCAGCTTTTTTTTTTTGTCTACAAAGTCGAGGCTCTTGTAAGAGCTAACACATAAAAACATAAACAGAAACACACATGAAACATGTAATAAAGGGAGCGTGATACCAGGGTTGGGGGGAGAGGAACGCAGAACAACAGTAGAGAACAGGGACATCATGAGATCTATGGAAAGGACAGGGCTGGTGGAATTTGAAAAAGGTGGATTTGGGATGTCTTAACGGTGGTAGAAAAGATCAAGGTTTTGGATAAGGGAAGATAAGAGATGGTGGTGAACAGCTGTTATGAAGACCTGGAGGGAGGATTTGGATTGAAGACAGTGTGGGAGTTTGGTCCAGAGTTGGGAAAAAATAGGAAAGAAAGAGTGAAGGTGAGCAGAGAGACTTGCTTTTGGCAATTTCACCAGATCGGTTGCTGGCAGATCTTGTGTGTCCTGCAGGAATATTTGAGTGACAGAGCAGTTGGAGTTAGACCGGAGAGGAGTCAGTAGAAGACAGAAAGACCACCAACCTGCCTGCGGTGGGCAAGTGAAAGGCCCTCGGAGTTAGCTTCATCGTGGGAGATTCCAATGATTCTAAAAGCCTTCGTTTCTGCAGCGTGAAGCCGAGCTTGGTGTGAGGCAGGAGCACCAGCCCATTGGGGAGAGCAGTACTCCAACAAGCTGCAGATGAAAGCTTTGTATGTGGCGAGGAGCTCCAAAGTGCCAAGAAATGACTTCACACGTCGGAGGATGCCCATTCGGCAACTGTCTTTGGAAGCCAGCGTGGAAATGTGGTTTTTCCAGGAAAGATCATGGCAGATAGTGACGCCCAAGGTTGGTTACGCATTCATTACTCTGCGCTCGTGAAGCGAAAAGCAGGTTTAGACATTCGGGTGCGTACGTGTGGTGTGCGTGTCTGCGTTTTTAAAATTCATTTTCTCAGCAACCATTGATCCGATTGACACAATTTGTACCATAAGAGCACCTCTTCCTGTAGAATTTTGTAATGATAATTGTGACGTCATAGGTCATGTGGTATAGTGCTATCTTGGAAAAATCAAAAAACCCATGCACCTCTATATCTCCGAAACCGCTCCATGGAAGGAAATGAAACATGGATCATTGTCAAGTACTCTCCATGGGGAATGAGATATGTTAATGATGATGTCATTGGTGCCTTCGTTATGACGTCATAAATCGACAAGTATAACGCTTCATCCGATCAGTATGAATTTTTTTTTTTGCTGCAATTGTTGGTCTGATGGACACGAAAGTTTCACCATAGGAGCACCTCCTCCAGTGGAATATTTTAATGATAATTATGACATCATAGATCACGTGGTACAGGTCGCCATCTTTGAAAAAAACCTAGCACCTCTATATCTCCGAAACCACTCCATGGAAAAAAATTGAAACATGGCCCATTATAAAGAACTCCACATGGGGAATTGGTGCCGTAATTATGACGTCATAATTCGACAGGTATGCTTCGTCTGATCAGTTTGAAATTTATTGATGGTGATCTACACGACAATTATATTAGAGAATATAAATTTATGATGCCATTGCTCACGTGGTCTGGCAGCCATATTGGTTCAAATAAAAAAATGTTCAAAAACGGAAGAGTTGGCTCACACCAAGTTGACTGCGCAGGGTAAGAATTCTATGTATACCATGTAGTTTTTATTTGTTTGTTTTTTGTATGCAACATCGAGGCTCGTAGTTCTTCCAGCATTTGCAGTGAGCTGGCATACATAATAAGGTCACTCGTAGATTATGGGAGTATAATCGCATGGAGGATTCAACCTTATTTTATGGAGGGCACTGATGGCAGGAATGAAATTTCATGTTATCTGCATCGGCAAATATTATCCGGTAGTTTGCTGCTCAGGAGAACATGATTTAGCCTTGGCTCAGCAAATTAATTTTTGCCAGTCTTAATGTCTGGAAATTCCTCTGCAAACATAGCATGTCTCCTTCAGTGATGAGGTGAGGTACCTAATTTGAAACTTGGAGCCATCCTCTGCATGAACACGTCGACAGACTTCAGTGCCTTCAGAAAGTATTCACACCCATTGACTTTTACATATTTTGTTCTTACAGCCTGAGTAAATTGAGATATTTTTGTCACTGATCTTCACATAATTATGTGTAAATCACTGACAAAAAAAAAACTCAATTGTCTCCAAATTGTCTCCAAATAATACCCCAAAATGTCGATGTGAATTTTTTTTTGGAAGATTTTCTAAATTAATTAAAAATGAAAAGCTGAAATGTCTCGAGTCAATAGGTATTCAACCCCATTACTATGACACTCCAAGTTGAGCTCAGGTGCATCCAATTTCCTTTGATCATGCTTGAGATGTCTCTAAAACTTGGAGTCCTCCTGGAGCCAATTCAATTGAATGGACTTGATTTCGAAAAACACACACCTTTCTATATGAGGTCCTACAATTGACAGTGCATGTCAGGTCTGAAACTCTGCCATGAAGTCCAAGGAACTGTCCATAGAACTCCGATGTAGAATTGTGAGGAGGCGTAGATCTGAGGAAAGGTATAAAACAATTTCTAGAGTGTTCCACAACTGGAACAACATTACATTGCATTTTCTTTCTTATTAGGTTCGGGATATTTGGCCAGTCCTATCTTTGTAGATGTTGTGCCCCATTGCATTTCTCCTTGAGGGCATCAAGGCAACCACAATTTAATACAGGTACCGCATGTATACCAGAACAGAGAGGGAAGCTTGATCATTCTCAACCTGGAGGTTATTCGTGATCTAGCTGGGTTTTCTATACTGCCAATCTGAAAGCAACAGTCATTCTTCTGAGACTACCTCATTTTCCTGAAGCTTGGTGTGCAAGGTTGAACATTTCTGCTTTCAGTTGGACGTTAACCACTATTTCTAGGAAACCAGACCAGTCTCTTCGTGAATAATAAATACTCGACCACCACAGTATGCAAGTTTATTTGGTAATCATTTCCAGATTGTGATGAAATTGGTCATTTGGCCAGTCCTATCTTTACTGCATCTTGGTCAACTTGGTGATATAAACTGATCCACATCCCCCATCCCTCTAGTTTTTCAAGATATAATTTCTGAAGGCAGAGATTTCAGACAAGTCCATTAAACAGTGAAACGCTTGCGATTAGTCTGTTTCGTCTTGTAAAGGCCTCTAACGAAAGGAAGACCTTCTCACAAGCTCCTGACTGGCATTATATATCCAAAGTACCCATTACACCTCTTCCAGTTCTCCTCTTGTGTATTACTGGCCTATTCTGGTGGGATTGTTGCAGTGAGGATATCAATACTGCTTGGCTTTCATACCAGAACAGAGAACCTACATTTATGACTTCCTGCTTAGATGTTGTTATCCTAGAAACCTTCAGGGTCTACCTCTGATCAACTACTTGCCACTTAAAGTGAATATTGAAAAATACTGGCTCAGTGTATGATGATCAATGCTTTATTATTTAGTTTTCACAAAATGACAAGTTTGCATAAAGGTCATGATGAGTAAAACACACGTGTTTGTCTGTGGGCAGGTTACGAGCAGTAAAAAGCTCCATCTTCCTTTCTGCTGAAGCCGTTCTTTGTATTCGCTGTGTGATAACTCTCTGCAAAAAAAGATTTGCAGTTGGTAATCTGATTGATAGTTTCAACGAAGGTTGATGTTCAACCCTCAAGAATGTCGTTTTTTTCTGAAGGTCGACGATGCCTTATCATTGTTGAGCAGTCCTGCTCAAGTCGGCCCACCGATCCTCCTCGGCTCCTCCAAGACACGCAATCTTCCAGGTTCCCACTCCTGGTTCAAAGCTCCATAACTGTCTGCCTCGAGGAAATTCTTTTTTGCAATTCTTCAAACAAAAGGTTCAGTTATTCAAGATTACAAAATGGTTCTCAATTGAACAGGGGAGAGAGAGGACAAAGCCACTGCACTTTCAGCATTTCATGAAGTATGTACTGCTGCACCCAACGCATTGTGATGTCATCGAGTCACAGCAAACAAACACGCTCTTGTTCCAAGGGTATCTTCGAGAAATAAGTATGTAATGTAAAAAGTGCATGTTCTTGTAATTACCTCCGCCACCAAAGGTGGATGGAGGTTATGTTTTCACCTCTGTTTGTCAGTCTGTCTGTCCGTTTGTGAACAAAATATCTCAAAAAGTTGAGGACGGATTCAGACGAAATTTGGCACAGATGTCCTGTATGTGACATGGACGAATAGATTCAATTTTGGTGAAGATTCCGATTCGGCTACTAAATTTTTGTAAGTGATTCTTCATCATTGGGAGATAGGGCCAACAACGATACATAGCAGGACATCTCAAAAAGTTAAGGATGGATTTGGACGAAACTTGTTGGACAGGCTGTGTGTGTCACAAGGAAGAAACGGTTCAATTTTGGTGAAGATCCGGATCCGGATCCAGCTAGTAGAATTTTAAAAGTGATTCTTCACCATTGAATGATACTGGCGTGACTCGGCACGCTCCTCACCACATGTCGTATCAGAGGGATGGGAACCTTTGACCATTTCGATGTCTTTTGGGTCTTCATGGTGTTTTGGGTCATCAGGGTCATTTAGGGTCTTCAGGGTCTTTTGGATCCTCTGGGTCTTTGGGGTGTTTTGGGTATTTGGGATCTTCGGAGTCTTTTGGGTCTTCGGTGTCTTCAGGGGCTTTTGGGTCTTAAGGTTCTTCTGGGTCTTTGGGATATTTTGGTTCTTTGGGGGTATTTAAGGGTATTTCGGGTCAAAAGGGTATTTGGTGTCTTCAGGATGTTTTGGGTCTTCAGGGTGTTTTGAGTCTTCAGGTTGTTTTGGGTCTTCTGGGTCTTTTGGGTCTTCATGGTGTTTTGGGTCTTCAGGGTGTTTTGGGTATTTGGGGTCTTTTTGGGTCTTCTGGGTCTTTTGGATATTTGGGGTGTTTTGAGTCTTCTGGGTCTTCAGGGTCTTTTGGTTCTTCTGGTTCTTCTGGGTCTTCAGGGTGTTTTGGGTCTTCTGGGTCATCAGGGTCTTTGGGGCCATTTGGGTCTTCAGAGTCTTTTGGAGCCTCGGGGCCTTTAAGGGTATTTTGGGTCCTTGGGGTCTTCGGGGTCTTCAGGGGCATTTGGGGTCTTTAAGGGTATTTTGGGTCTTCAGGGATCTTGGGGGACTTAAAGGGTCGTCAAAGGTCTGAGGTGTCTCAGCAGTCTAAACGTAATTTCGAGTTCACGGACTGTGTTTTGGGTTTTCTTTTTATTTGAAGAAGAGGACGTTTGGTCGCATATAAACATACATAATCATATACGTTAGATCTATAATAATAAGATGGCCAAAAACGAGGGGTAGATCAGGCTATGATGGACTGGACCTATCTATTGTGATTCCTGTGATTGATTTTGATTAAATGTGATTCTGTACTGTGATTTTCTGGTCCAATCTGAGATACAAAACGTAAACTGTTCACCAGTCCACCTTTGGTGGCAGAGGTAACAAGGGTATCTCAGAGAAATAGGTACGTAATGTAAAAAGTGCATGCTCTTGTAATTACCTCTGCCACCAAAGGTGGACTGGTGTTATGTTTTCACCCCTCTCTCTCTAACTGTCGCCAGGATATCTCCAAAAAAATATGAACAGGTTAGATGTTGCGGACAGGTTGTGTGTGACAAGGATGAAGTGATTCTATTTTGGTGAAGATCCTGATCCGGATACTCAAATTTTTAAGTGATTCTTCACCATTGAGAGACGGGGCCAAAAACTATATACAGCACGATATCCCAAAAAGTTATGGACGGATTCGGATGGATCTTGGTGGACAGATTGGGAATGTGACAAGGACGAACAGCTTCGATTTTGGTAAAGATAAGGATACATTAATTATTTTTAAAGTGATTCTAAATAATTGAGAGATGGGGCCAAAAATGATAAATAACATGATATTTCAAAAAGTTGTGGACGAGTTATGACAAAACTAGGTGGATGAGTTGGTGAGCTGACAGGAACAAGCCAATAAGATTTTGGAGAGAGAGAGGGGGGGGGGGGGCACCAATAGCGAGGTTGAAGGATAAACGAGAGGGAGATTTGGACAAATAAGGAAAGAGGGAAGGAATGAGGGTTGAGGAAGCAGAGCATCCATGTAGTGGACAAGATGGATGATAGAAGCAAACTCTCAAGAAGGAAAAATGAAAACGGGTAGGTTGGAGAGCGGGGGTTAACAGGGGTATAAATGGTCATAGTTTTGGATTGGGGATGATCTGAGATGGTGGGGAACAGCTGTCTTGAAAACCTGGAGGGAAGAATGAGATTGAAGAGAATATGGAAGTTTGTTCCACTGTGGGAAAAAGAAGACCTAATGAGTGGATGTGAGCAGTGATTCTGAATATTGTGAGTTTCACCATGAAGGGGTCGATGGCGGACTACGTGCGCCCTGCAGAAACCTGGGGAGGGGGAGGGTGGACAAAGTATGGGAAGAGCAGAGGGTGCAAGACCAGAAAGCACAGTTCTCCTGTGCGACGTTTCCCTGGACCAACCTCGCCCCATCGTGCCCACCGGATGGCAGCGGCACATTTTTGACGCCCTCCATGGCCTTTCCCTCCCGGGCCGGAAAGCATCACAGAAGCTCATGGCAGCAAAGTTCGTCTGGCACGGGCTCCGTAAAGACGTCCGCGACTGGGTCAATGCCTGTGTCGCCTGCCAGCGCGCGAAGGTCCACCGGCACACCCAGGCCCCGTTGGCACCATTCGACGTGCCCGCGCGGCACTTCGACCACGTCAATGTGGACCTGGTGGGACCCCTTCCTCCTCGCGGGGCTTCACCCACCTCCTCACGATGGTGGACAGGACCACCAGGTAGCCGGAGGCCGTCCCGCTGGCATCAACAACTTCCGCCGACGTGGCACAGGCCTTCATTGGCACTTGGATTGCCCGTTTCTGCACGCCCTCGGACATCTCCTCCGACAGAGGCCCGCAATTCACCTCCGAGCTCTGGGGCATGGTCGCCCAGCCCTTGTGGGTCAAGCTTCACCGCACCACGGCCTACCACCCCCAAGCCAACGGCTTGTGCAAGCGGTTCTACCACTCGATGAAGGCCGCTCTCAGAGCCAGCCTCCAGGACGACGGTTGGGCCGACAGGCTCTCGTGGGTGCTATTGGGCCTCCGAACGGCCCCTAAAGAGGACCTCCAGGCTTCCACCGCCGAGCTTGTCTACGGCCAGCCACTGTGCGTGCCAGGCCAGTTCATCCCTGATGCCACCGGCCCCTGGTCCGCAGCTCGCCAACGCTCGGACCTCCAGGAGGCCGCCAGGAGATTTGCCCCCGTGCCCACGTCCCACCACGGCTGCCCCCAACCCCACGTCCCCCCAGCACTTCGCACTGTGGAGTACATTTTTATCCGGCACGACGCACACCGGGGACCGCTCCGGCCGCTGTACGATGGACCTTTCCGGGTCCTGCAGAGGGACGACAAGTCATTCATCGTCGACATCGGCGGCAAGGCGGACCGCATCTCCGTGGACCGCCTCAAGCCGGCCCATTTGGACCTCGACCAACCTCCACGGTTGGCCCTTCCTCCACGACGGGGCCGTCCCCCATCAACCAAGCCCCCCGCCCGACCATCCACAGCCACGCCGCCTACCACCCCCACACGAATCGCCAGGGGTCGTTTCGGCCGGGTCATCAGGACCCCCCTCAAACGGACTCTCCCGGTGCAGGTTAATTCTGTGGGAGGGGGGGGGCGCATGTAGCGGTTACCGGAAGCATGACACAATTACCGTGCACCGGCCGATGACGCAACTGGCGAGCGGTCACGTGTCCGGACTCGCCCGGGCATGTCCAGACTTGCCCTTCTCGGGCGAACACTTGCCTTGCATACCATGCCCCGTCGAGAGGCGTGACTTACCTATTTTGCATACCACGCCCCACCTGAGAGGCGTGGCTTTTGTGTGTTCAGTTTGCGATATAAATTGCCGCCCGTTCGAGGGGCGGATTTAGTGTGCTTTTGAGTTTTTTTGTTTGTTTGTTTTTTTGTATACAGAGTCGAGGCTCGTGAAAGAGCTAACATTCATCAAACAAACAAATCAAACAAACAAGCAAACAAAGCATATAAAAAGGGGAGTGGTCGACAAGATGGGGAGAGAAGGGGAGGATGCACACAAACACAACATTTGAGGGCAGGGACATCGGGAGATGTGTGGGAGGCAGAGGGCCTGGGGGAGGCAGGATAGGTATAAAACGCGAGGACACCAAGGAATTCCAGGAAAGAAGACAAAAGTCACCTCAAAAACGTGGATTTGGGGTGAAATTAGCGGGGGTAGAAAAGATCAAGGTTTTGGATTGGGGAAGATAAGAGATGGGGGTGAACAGCCGTTTTAAAGACCTGGAGGGAGGAGTGGGATTGAAGAGATTGAGGGAGTTTGTTCCAGAGGCGGGAGAAAAGAGGAATGAAGGAGTGAAGGTGAGCAGAGAGTCTTGATTTTGGTAGTTTAACCATAAGAGGGTTGCAGGCAGATCTTGTGCGACCTGCAGGAATATTTGGGGGACAGAGCCCAGAGAGAGCTGGGGGAGCAAGGCCGGAGAGGAGTCGATAGAAGACGGAAAGACCACCAACCTGCCTGCGGTGAGTAAGTGAAAGGCCCTCGGAGATAGCGTCATCGCGGGAGATTCCAATGATTCTGAACGCTTTGGTTTCAACAGCGTGAAGACGAGCTAGGTGTGAGGCAGGAGCACCAGCCCAGCGGGGAGAGCAGTATTCCATTGAGCTGCGGATGAAAGCCTTGTATGTGGTGAGGAGCTCAGGTGTGCCAAGGAAGGACTTCGCACGACGGAGGATGCCCAGTCGGCAACTGGCTTTGGAGGCCAGCTTGGAAATGTGGTTTTCCCAGGAAAGATCATGGCAGATAGTGAGACCCAAAAGCTTGAGTGACAGAACTTCTTGGAGAGGATTATTCAGAAAGTAGATGGGAGGGTTGTCCAGTCGGTCTTTTCGGAGAGACATCGTAAGAGTGTGAGATTTGTCAGGATTGAAAGACATGTTCCACTTGTTTGCCCAGTCTGTGATTTTGTCCAGGTCTGCAGAGAGTGAGGAGGCTGCAGACTGCCGATCTGAGGGATGAGGAATGGAGCGGCAGAGAGTGGAGTCATCAGCAAAGAGATAGAGAGGATTTTCAAGCGAGTCAGAGAGATCATTGATGATGACCAGAAAAAGCACAGGGCCCAGAACACTGCCTTGGGGAACTCCAGCCTGAACAGGAAGAGGAGATGAGAGAAACCCATTCAGGGCCACACGTTGACTACGACGAGAGAGGAAGTTCACCAGCCATGCGTGGAGATTTCCATGGATACCAAAGGAGGAGAGTTTGGTTAGCAGAGCGGGGTGCCAGACCGTATCGAAGGCACGTGATATGTCGAGGGAGACAGCTCTAATTTCCTGTTTGGCATTGAGGACTTCCATCCATTGTTGAGACAGCAGAAGCAGCATGTCCAGAGTCGAGTGACCTGGTCTGAAACCAAATTGATGATCAGAGATCAAGCCATTGGAGAAGAGGAAAGATTTCATATCCGAAGCAATGACGGATTCCATGACTTTGCTGATAATTGGGAGAAGGCTGATTGGTCTGTAGTTGCTAGGATCTGTTTTTGCACCTTTTTGTGCAAAGCTGTGATGTTGGCTGATTGCCAAGCAGATGGCAGTTGACCTTGAGCAAAAGAAAGGGTGAAGAGAACAGAGAGAGGGAGTGAAAGAGTGGAAGAACAGGATTTTAGGACCCGTGGGCTGATGCCGTCAGGTCCAGTTGCAGAATCGTAGTCGAGGGTTGACAGAAACTTTTCCACCTTGGCAGGAGGAAAGGACACGGAGTCCAGGAGCAGCTGGGTACGACTGGGTACGGTGGGTACAGAGAGGGATGGGTTTGGCACACAAGATTTAGAGGCAAACACAGAGTTGAGGCATTCAGCTTTTTCACGTGCGGAGTCAGCTGTGTAGCCGTTTGAGGTAAGGGAGGGGATGGAGGGGGAACAAACACCAGAAACGGATTTGACCAGACGCCACCAGGATTTGGAAGAGGGAGACAGATAAGAGAGTTCGGTCTTGAGAACGGAGAGATATTGTTTCCTGGCTCTCCTGAGGGTGGACACACACTTGTTTCGGACTTTGTGAAAGGAAATGAGATTTCCTTCCGTTGGATTTGCTTTCCAGGAGACGAAGGCAAGTTGTTGCTGGGCAACAGCCTCACCACAAGATTCCGTGTACCATGGACGGGAGGAAGGGTATGACAACTGAAGACGAGATGGGATAAATCTGTGCATGAGAGAGAGCAATTTACTTTGGAAGAATTCCCAGGATGAGTTGATGTCAGAGGTGGTAGAGATGGGAGACCAGTCCAGATGATTGATGGTTGCTTGAAGACCGTGCCAGTTGGCCTGAGTGAAATGCCAGACTCGTCGACGCTGAGGAGGCTCCCTGAGAATGGTCAGAGAGATGTCCACTTTAACAGGCACATGATTAAATGAGCCAATTGGAGCAGAAGAAGAGCAGCAGACATTTTCAGGGAAGTTTGTCATAACCAAGTCCAGTCGAGAAGATGCTCCGTTGACTGAGATCCGGGTCGGGAAATTGACAGATTGTGTCAGTCCCAGTGACACAATCTGTCAATTCTTTGGTTTTGAGTTCAGGAGTTCTTTGGTTTTGAGCTAAATAAATAGCTCGGTGAAACTTCGTTCCTGTGTCGTCCATTTTGTCTGGCTTTATCGTGCGAGCACAGCTCCCACAACATGATATTTCAAAAAGTTGTGGACGAGTTATGACAAAACTAGGTGGATGAGTTGGTGAGCTGACAGGAACAAGCCAATAAGATTTTGGAGAGAGAGAGAGAGAGAAGGGGGGGGGGGTGTGCCACCAATGGCGAGGTTGAAGGATAAACGAGAGGGAGATTTGGACAAATAAGGGAAGAGGGAAGGAATGAGGGGTGAGGAAGCAGAGCATCCATGTAATGGACAAGATGGATGATGGAAGCAAACTCTCAAGAAGGAAAAATCAAAACGGGTAGGTTGGAGAGCGGGGGTTAACAGGGCTATAAATGGTCATAGTTTTGGATTGGGGATGATCTGAGATGGTGGGGAACAGCTGTCTTGAAAACCTGGAGGGAAGAATGAGATTGAAGAGAATATGGAAGTTTGTTCCACTGTGGGAAAAAGAAGACCTAATGAGTGGATGTGAGCAGTGATTCTGAATATTGTGAGTTTCACCATGAAGGGGTCGATGGCGGACAACGTGCGCCCTGCAGAAACCTGGGGAGGGGGAGGGGGGACAAAGTATGGGAAGAGCAGAGGGTGCAAGACCAGAAAGGAAGGGGTAGAACACAGAGACCAATGATCTCTCTGCGATGGTAAAGTGATTGACCTAAAAACTAAGCTTCATTGGGGGATCTTCCAATAATCTTGGAGGCCTTGGTTTCCACATTGTCAAGCTGAGTAAGATGTGATGAGGGGAGCCATCCCAGAGGAGAGAGCAGGACTCCATCAAGCTGCAGATGAAGGCCTTGGAGGTGGATCGGAGTTCAGGTGTGCCAATTAAGGACTTTGTATGATGGAGGATGACCAGTCGGTGGCTGGCTTTGGAGGTCAACTTTGAAATGTGGATTGCCGAAGAGAGATCATGGCTGAGAGTGAGACCCACGAGTTTGAATGACTGAACTTCCTGAAGAGGGTTGTTGAGAAGGTTGATCAGAAGGTTTCCCAGGCAGTCCTTTCTTGGAGAAATAGTGAGTGTGAGATTTGTCAGTATTGAAAGACCTATTGCAAGTATTTGACCATCTTGTGATTTTTCAAAGTCTGAAGAGATGGAAGAGGATGCAGCCTGCCTGTCTGAAGGATGAGGGATGTCACGGCAGAGTGTGGAATCATAAGCAAATAGATAAGAGGATTTTCCAGAATCGGAGAGATCATTGATGAAGCTCAGGAATAGGACTGGGCCCAGGGCCTTGCTTCGCGGTACTCCAGCCTTAACAGGAAGAGTGGATGAAATGATTCCCTTGAGAGCCATATGTTGGCTACGAGAGTAAAGGAGGTCAGTAACCCAAGAGTGGAGTTGGCCTTCGATGCCGTAGAGAGTGTTTGGAGAGCAAGTCGTTATGCCAGACTGTATCAAAAGCACGGCTTGTTCTTGTCAACTAACTAACTCATCCACCAAGTTTAGTCCGAATCCTTCCAGAACATTTTGAGATATTGTGCTGTGTATCGTTTTTGGAGCTATTTCTCAATGGACCAATCTCAACCTTTCACCTTCCCCAACCCCACTCGCCCCCTTCCCCAGCCTGGTGTTCGCTTCACGGTTCGGGTGCTGGCTTGGGATCCGAGGATGCTGAGTTCAAATCCCGGTCGATCGATGTATTAGGTTGAAAAAGGATGAAAAAAAAATGAGGTTGAAAAAGCTCCTCACCACATCCACGGCTTTCATCCGCAGCTCAATGTAATACTGCTCTTCCCTCTGGGCCAGTGCTCCTGCCTCACACCTAGCTCGTCTTCACGCTGTTGAAACCAAAGTTTTCAGAATCATTGGAATCTCCCACGATGAAGCTAACTCCGAGGGACTTTCACTCACTCACCGCAGGCAGGTTGGTGGTCTTTCTGTCTGCTACCGACTCCTCTCCGGCCTTGCTCCCCCAGCTCTGTCTCCCAAATATTCCTACAGGTCGCACAAGATCTGCCACAACTCTCTTCTGGTGAAACTGCCGAAATCAAGACTCTCTGCTCGCCTTCACTCTTTCATTCCTCTTTTCTCCCACCTCTGGAACAAACTCCGTCACTTTCTTCAATCCCACTCCTCCCTCCAGGTCTTTAAAACAGCTGTTCACCACCATCTCTTATTCACCACCATCCCCATCCAAAACCCTGATTTTTTTCTACCCCTGTTAATTCACCCCAGATCCACTTTTTTGAAATACCGACTTCTTTCCTGGAAGTCCTAGCTCTGTCCATGTGTTTTATCACTCTCCCACCCCCTCGCCCCTTTCCACGCCTCATCCCCCCAAACCCTCTCCCTCCCACAGATCTCCCGATGTCCCTGCTCTCAAATGTTGTACTTGTGTGTTTCCCACTCTCTCCCCATCTTGTCTTCCGCTCCCTTTATTTTATGTTTGATGTGTCCGTTGGTTTTTTTGTGATTAATGTTAGCTCTGACACTACACGAGCCTCGAGCTTGTTTTCCAAAAAAACCCCCAAAAAAACAATGAACGGCAGGGGGGTCGATTCAGCCTGTCATCCTTCCGAGGTCGGCAAATTGAGTACCAGCTCGCTGGTATTTGGGGCACTGCATCAGCGGCACAAACCTGAATAAATGTACCTTTCGGTTTATGGGATTGCAAAAAAGAATTTCTTCGAGACAGACAGACATGGAGGTTTGAAGCAGGAGTGGGATAATGGAAGATTGCGTGTATTGGAGGAGCGGAGGAGGGTGAGAGAGCAGAGTGATCTCGACTGAAGGGGAGAGGGTAGAAAACACGACGTTCAGTGTTTGCTCATTCCAAAGAAACTTTGTCTTACCGATCGTACCCTTTCTGCTCTAAATGGAGCTCTTGGTCAGATTAGTCCATTTCACGAGTGGGGGGTTCATGGGGTCATCATCCAGAACTAATTCCTTTGGTATGTTCTTCAAAATCCGTCTGAATCAAGAGGACAAAACAGTGCTCGTCACTAAATCACGTTTTACTATTTCACACAACATATCATAAGTTGCATTGCCCTCCATCTTTAGAAAACAATGCAAAATTTCATCAATAGGTTGCCATGGTGACGTGGATACCTTTTGTTCTCTTTGGCTGACAAAACCTCACGGACACACCAAGTGTGTAAGTATGAACATATTGAAGGAGCTCGGGCTCCCACGTCGATCGGAAGAATGGACGCGACAAAAAGCTGGAATTCGTCCGAGTTGCTTTATTCAAACAAAACACTCAGGTACTCTGAAAAGCCCGTTTATCGGGCAGCAATATATATATACACACATTATCCCGGAGCGTTTGCCCAGGAAAGGCGAGAGGGGGCGTGGCCGAGTGTCCTGGCTGCGGCCTGGCAAGTTGAGGGCGAGCCTGCCCGGGCATGCCCGGGCATGCCGTGGCGTCCCGACCGAGGCCTGGCAAGTTGAGCGCGGGCCTGCCCGGGCGTCCTGGACGAGCCCGGCATGGTGATCGCTCCGCGTCCTTGATAGGTGCAAGGCGATTGTGAAAACCCAGCGGTAGCCGCTACACACGTCCCCCCAGAATCGACTTGCACCGGCAGGGTCAATTTGAGGGGGGTCCTGATGACCCGGCCGAAGCGACCCCTGGCTGGTCGTGGGGGGGGGGGTCCGGTGTGGTGGTGGGCGGTCGAGTGGGGGGCACCGTGGACGGGGGGCGGCCTCGCCGCGGCGGAAGGGCCACCCGTGGTGGTTGGTCGACGTCCACGTGCGCCGGCTTGAGGCGGTCCACCGCAATCCGGTCCGACCTGCCGCCGATGTCGATGACGCACGACTTGTCGTCCCGTCGCAGGACCCGGAAGGGCCCGTCGTACGGCGGCCGGAGTGGCCCCCGATGTGCGTCGTGACGCACAAAAACATACTCCGCTGTGCAAAGTGCTGGGGGGACGTAGGACTGGGGGTCACCGTGGTGGGATGTTGGCATGGGGGCAAACCGTCGGGCAGCCTCCTGGAGGTCCGAGCGCTGGTGAGCTGCGGAGCAGGGACTGGTAGCGTCGGGCACGAATTCGCCCGGGAGGCGTAGCGCCTGGCCGTAGACAAGCTCGGCGGTGGATGCCTGGAGGTCCTCCTTGGGGGCCGTGCGGAGGCCCAAAAGGACCCACGGCAGCCGGTCGGCCCAACCGCCGTCTTGAAGGCCGGCCATGACCGCGGCCTTCATGGAGCGGTGGAATCGCTCGCACAACCCGTTTGCTTGGGAGTGGTAGGCCGGAGTACGGTGGAGCTTGACCCCCAGGTTGCGGGCGAACGCGCCCCACAGCTTGGAGGTGAACTGTGGTCCGCGGTCTGACGAGATGTCCGCCGGTGCGCCGAAGCGGGCGACCCAGGTGGCGACGAAAGCCTGCGCCACGTCGGCGGTGGTGGTGGAGACGAGGGGAACGGCCTCTGGCCACCTGGTGGTCCTGTCCACCATGGTGAGCAGGTGTGTGAACCCCCGTGACGGGGGGAGGGGCCCCACCAGATCCACGTTGACGTGGTCGAAACGTCGTTCGGGCACGGTGAAAGGTGCCAGCGGGGCCTGGGTGTGTCGGTGGACCTTGGCCCTTTGGCAGGCTGTGCAGGTGCTGGTCCACTCGCGGACGTCCCGACGAAGGCCGTGCCAGACGAATCGCGCCGACACCAGCTTCTGGGAAGCTTTCCGGCCCGGGTGGGAAAGGCCGTGGAGGGAGGCGAAGATGCGGCGTTGCCAGGTGACGGGCACGATGGGGCGAGGCTGGCCTTGGGAGACGTCGCAGAGCAGGACAGTGTCCGCGAAGGGGATGTCGGCCAGGCGGAGGCCCGTGTCCACCGCGCGGAGGGCTTGCACTGTGGTGTCGGTGGTTTGGTCCACCGCCATAAGCGCGAAGTCCACGCCCAGGTGGACCGCGTTCGCGCTGGCCCGGGAAAGACAGTCGGCCACGGCGTTGTTTTTGCCGGCGACGTGCCGGATGTCCGTGGTAAATTCCGACACGGCGGAGAGGTGGCGCTGTTGGCGGGCCAACCACGGCTCCGTGACCTTGGCCATTGAGTAAACCAACGGCTTGTGGTCGACAAACGCCGTGAAAGGTCGGCCCTCCAGGAGGTGGCGGAAATGGCGGACGGCCAGGTGTAGACCGAGGAGCTCACGGTCAAACGTGCTGTATTTGAGCTCGTTCGGCCGGAGCTGCCGGCTGAAAAAAGCGAGTGGCTGCCAAACCCCATTCACCCATTGCTCATGTACGGTGCCCACCGCGTAGTCGGAGGCATCCGTGGTGAGGGCGATGGGAGCGTTGAGCACCGGGTGAGCGAGCAGTGTTGCGTCAGTGAGGGCCCGTTTTGAGCTTTGGAAGGCCGCGTCCATTGCTGTGGACCAGGCGATGTCGTGCTTGGCCGGCTTGCCCCGGAGGGCTTCGTAGAGGGGCCGCATGAGTTGAGCAGCGCGGGGCACGAAGCGGTGATAAAAATTCACCATTCCCAGGAATTCCTGCAGGGCCTTTATGGTGCGGGGACGCAGGAACGTGGTGATGGCCTCGACCTTGATTGGCAGCGGCACAGCCCCGTTCTTGGTGATGTGGTGGCCCAAAAAATCAACGGCCATCGTGCCAAAGTGGCATTTGACCGGGTTGACGATGAGGCCGTGCTCGCTGAGGCGCCCGAACAGTGTTCGGAGGTGGAGGAGGTGCTCGGCCCGGGACGTGCTGGCGACGAGGATGTCGTCCAGGTAAACGAAAAGGAACGGCAGGTCACGCAGCACGCCGTCCATCAAGCGCTGGAACGCCTGAGCCGCGTTCTTGAGACCAAACGGCATTCGTAAGAATTCGAATAAGCCGAACGGCGTGATGACTGCCGTTTTAGGGACGTCGGCCGCCCTGACAGGTACCTGGTGATATCCCCGTATGAGATCATTTTTCGAAAAAATGACCCGTCCCGCCAGACGGGCGGAGAAGTCTTGGATGTGCGGGATCGGATACCTGTCGGGGGTGGTAGCGTCGTTAAGGCGGCGGTAGTCGCCACATGGGCGCCAGCCGCCCCCTGGCTTTGGGACGATGTGTAGTGGCGAAGCCCATGCGCTATCGGAGCGCCGCACGATGCTGAGGTGTTCTAAAGCGTCGAACTCGGCTTTGGCCATGGCGAGCTTGGCTGGGTCGAGGCGGCGGGCTCTGGCATAGACCGGCGGGCCCATGGTTGGTATGTGGTGCTCGATCCCATGTCGTACTGCGACGGCCAAAAACGTCGGCCGCGTGAGTGCCGGGAACTCCGTGAGCAGGCTAGCAAACTCGTTCGCCGCCGGGAGGGCGCATGCCAGCAGCTCGGTCGGCGCAGAGCTGCTCAATGTGCATACCAGGGAGCTGAAGGTTTCGGCGTTGATTAAACGACGCCGTTGGACGTCCACCAGCAGTCCGTGTGCGCAGAGGAAGTCGGCGACTAGCAGAGCCATGGGCATGTTTGCGGTTACGAACGTCCAAGCAAAGCGTTGGCTGCCGAAGCAGAGGGTGACGTTGCGCGGGCCGAAGGTGCGGATGGCCGATCCGTTGGCCGCAACCAAGGAGGGGCCGCCAACCGCGGACTGCCTGTCCTGGTCAGAGGCGGGTATGACGCTCAGTTGGGCGCCGGTGTCGCACAGGAAGCGCCGTCCGGACGCTTTATCCGTGATGAACAGTAAGTTGCCCGTGTGGCCGGCGCTCATGGCTGGTAATGAACGCCGGCCCGGCCGTTTCCCGGCCTGCCGAAGGTGCACGGGGGTCGGCATGTCCGGGCCTTCTGTCCGAACCTGGCATGATAGTAACACCATGTTTGGTCAGGTGGAGGCCCCGGTCATCGTGCTGGAGGTGGTCGGCTCGGTGTAGCAGCCGCCAATTGCATCGGCAGTTTGGTCGTCGACCGTGCCGGGTGCTCGGGCGCCATGGGTGTTGCGTCGGACGGCGGTGGGCCCCAGGTCGCTGCTGCGATGCGCTGGCCTGCGGCGGAGATCTTGTCGGCTTCCCTGGCAAGGGCACAGGGATCCGTGATCGTCGTGCTTGCCAGGGCGAGGCGTACCGGGCTAGGCAGCTGACGGAGGAACAGCTCCTGGAACAGAAATGCCGGAGAGTGCTCGCCGAGCAGCGAAAGCATGTAGTCCATTCGCTCGGAAGGGCGCGTGTCGCCGAGCTCGGGCAGGTCGAGCAGGCGCCGTGCGCGTTCCGCCGATGGGAGGGCGAAAGCGTCGAGGAGGAGCTTTTTAATGGCGCCGTATTTGTCAGCGGCTGGCGGGCTCTCGAGGAGGCTCAGGGCGCGGGCCGCGGTGGCTGAACCGAGCGCTGCTACCACATGGTGGAAGCGGGTGTCGTCGGCCGTGATGCCTCGCAGGGTGAACAGGGAGTCCGCCTGTGCGAACCAAACCGCCGCGTGAGCCTCCCAGAAGGTAGGCAGTTTA
Organism: Myxine glutinosa; assembly: GCF_964187855.1. Taxonomy (NCBI): domain Eukaryota; kingdom Metazoa; phylum Chordata; class Myxini; order Myxiniformes; family Myxinidae; genus Myxine; species Myxine glutinosa. The sequence continues at coordinate 372,951,039 of NC_136261.1, read as the reverse complement.
AGGGCCACTGCCGTGTCCATGTCGGTAGGTCACCAATGAAGGAGCTCGGGCTCCCACGTCGATGGGAAGAATGGACGCGACAAAAAGCTGGAATTCGTCCGAGTTGCTTTATTCAAACAAAACACTCAGGTACTCTGAAAAGCCCGTTTATCGGGCAGCAATATATATACACACATTATCCCGGAGCGTTTGCCCAGGAAAGGCGAGAGGGGGCGTGGCCGAGCGTCCTGGCTGCGGCCTGGCAAGTTGAGGGCGAGCCTGCCCGGGCGTCCCGACCGAGGCCTGGCAAGTTGAGCGCGGGCCTGCCCGGGCGTCCTGGACGAGCCCGGCATGGTGATCACTCCGCGTCCTTGATAGGTGCAAGGCGATTGTGAAAACCCAGTGGTAGCCGCTACAATATCCTGTATTTTTAGAATTCAGATTTTGTATTGTGGTTTTAGAACCCACACTTTTGTAAATATATAATCACTTGTAAATATGACATTAAAGGTTAAAGGTAGCACCCTTAGTTAGTCCACAAGCAACACGTAGGCCACCATAGGAACTCAGTTATTTCATTATTATGTGTTTTAGATAAGGCCGTGTTTCTAATAGTTGAATCTGTGTTGCATCAATCAAATAAGGAGTAGGTCCCATTTCATTTAGTCCATTTTGCGACCTCCCTCTCCAAGCGACACCATTACGCGCCCCGACAGTCGGTGCCTTATGTCCCTCCCAATTCTGTTACGCACCTTTGTTAGCGTTCGCTCAAAGCGACGCCATTAACCATGCGTCGGCCCGAGGAAGAAGGGGGCGGAACGCCAAGAACAAGGTGTGGCCTGTCAACTAGCCGTCAAAGGCATGGCCATTAAGCCCTCACCAGCCAACCAGGGCTGAGGGAATATCACCGACGGGCGTGGCTTTCTGAAGCGCGGAGTGATCTTGGCTCGCGTTATATAAGCGCAAACGCAAAGCCCTTTTACGGACTACGGACTTGCACGGACTTCTTCTTTTGGTGGACTTGATGAGAGAGCGCTGAGTGCATTGCGAAAGCCTATACGGAGCGTACATTGGCAAAGAAGGACTCACTCGCTGGCGCTGAATAGAGAACTTGAGAGAGAGAGAGAGAGAGAGAGAGAGAGAGAGAGAGAGAGAGAGAGAGAGAGAGAGAGAGCGTTTGACACGACGATACGTTTATTACGTGCAAATGACACGAGCCTCCCCCACACCATATGTAAGGTCCGCTCACTTCCTGTAAGACTGTTACACTCACACTGTAAGACTGTTATAAGACTGCCCTGTGTCCTGCTTCTTCCTCTTCCTTTCTTGTATATTCCTTTCGTTTCCTCTTATTTCTTTGTCCATAATTAATAAACCCATCTTTGTTCTTCCTACCTTCTGGTTTCCTCTCCATCCGATCGCATCCGTCCTTTCTCTCAATTGAGTACCTGTGGCACGATTAGGAACCGCTCAGAATCGGGTTTAGTCTTTGTTAATAGCTCGGATCGCGGATTGATAACCGCTCGGCATTATCCATCATATCCGTGGTTCGAGCGGGAGTTATTTCCCTGCTTTACGGTCGGGTTAGTAAGTAGGTATTTGGGACTACCTTGACAAATGACCTGAGCTAATTCCGACCGGAAGGAGCGTTATAACTTCCAAGGACTCGGGACGGCCAGCTAAAAGGACAAGGGGATTAATCCCCCTTGATAAGGGGAGAGCCGACCCCTGAGATCCATAACAGTATATAATAATGATAATGTATTTGCTTCTAAATTTATTGTGCACTTCAACCCGATTGGCTGATTCATTTTAAGCGTTGATTAATGATTGCGGTGATCATTCAAAGCATACAGATAAGACAATGCCTTATTAGTCAGTTCCCAGCGCAGCATGAGATGGGGGTATTGTAATCACTTCTGTGTGTGTGTGTGTGTGTGTGTGTGTGTGTGTGTGTGTATGTGTGTGTGTGTGTGTGTGTGTGTGTGTGTGTGTGTGTGTGTGTGTGTGTCTGTGTGTCTGTGTGTGTGTGTGTCCTAGCCAAAACTCTTTTACCATTTGAGTTTTGTCATCAAATTTTCACCAAACCATTATTATGATAATACGGAGAAGGCAAGTTAATAATTTGGTCAAAAGGTCAAAGGTCAACGTCACGTAAAATCGTCAATTTTCATCCGACTGACCTGAAAGTTTAACAATTTGCATATTGGGTCACAGAATTCGTTCACCAATCAAAATCTAGAAGCCGATTGTTTTTCGGACTAAAAGGTCAAAGGTCAAGGTTGCATTAAAAACACCAATTTTCACCCTATCGACCTAAAATTTCAGGAATTTGCATGTCGGGACACTGATTTGGTTCACTAATCAAAAACAAGAAGCCATTTGTTTTTTCAGACTGAAAGGTCAAAGGTTAGGGTTGCATAAAAACACCAATTTTCACCCGATCGACCTAAAATTTCAGGAATTTGGATATCGGGTCACTGGATTGGTTCAACAATCAAAAGGTAGGAGTCAGTTTTTTTATTTATTTAATAAAAAGGTTAAAGGTCAAGGTTAATGCATATGATCATCAATTTTCATTTTGCATTTTTTAAAAATTGTTTTCGTTATGTTGAACATACAGAAGAAGAAGAAGAAGAAGGAGAAGAGGAAGAAGAAGAAGAAGCAGAAGAGAATGAAGAAGAAGGAGAAGAAGACGCCGACTGAATACAAAAGGAGACGGACGGGCTTTGCATTTGCACATGCTTTCTAGTTCAATTTGTGAAAGTAGCATTCATTATATAATTAAAATTATTTATGCCTTGTCGTCCCCACACCATGGCAGGATGGCCTCGAGGTACGCACACTCACCTTTAAGCTGTCAAGCCTGGGTTTGAATCCTGATCCAGCTATAAACTGTCATCCAAGTGTTTCACAGGCAGGATGATTCATCATCAATTTGTGTGACATACCTCGGATGGATGCGAAATGGATGTCCCGTCTGCCAGCATTCGTTGGTGGACGGTAAAGATCCCACGGTGCCCTTCGCGAAGAGTCGGCGACTTATCGCCGGAATCCTGAACAAATTCCAGCTCTAATCACCCTTCTTCGAACTTGAGGCCTAACTCGCCCGATGTCAATGCCATTCGCATCGAGCCTCCTTCCACCATCTTCAGAACATCCGTCGCCATTTTGGATTTGCGTGGGATGTTTTTAATTTTACGATTAAACCATAAAAGCGAGTTAAACTCGACTTAAATTAAACTACTAACTGTTCCAATGACAAAAATAAAGTGACCCATTTCATGACACTGTCCCTTAATTTAAGTAGGCCTCCCACTCACCCATGGTCATCCCCCAAAGTTTCCTTCTGCATCACAGTCCTGCTCTTGTCCTGCAGGCAGTCCGTGCTGTGATCGTACTGTGCTTTGAGCACGAAATCCAGATCGTCGAGCGGGGCCTTGGGACGAACAACAAGGACACATTCATCTATCATTGGTCAATAACACGGCCGCGATGTTATTGTCAGGTCGATGAATTTGATCTTGGCTATTTGTTCCTTGCAAAATGGAAGATTTTATATTGTTGGTCTTGTTCGTTGTTCTGTCTGTTTGTCTGTCAATCGCCGACAAGTCACAATTTTAAACCGATTGTGACGAAACCTCACCAGATGGTGGAGTTGATCATAAGGAAGAAGCCTATTGATTTTGGGGACAAAGGTCATCTTGAGGTCGAATTGCTAAAATTGCCATTTTTCATCCGATTGGCTTGGAAATTAAACATCAATTGCATGGGGCATCATTGAATCGGGGAAGCAACTATTTGAGGTGAAAAGGTCAAAGGTCAACTCAAGGTCAAACTTCTAAAATCATCAATTTTCATCTGAACCCCCCCCCCCCTCCCCCCCATCCCTTCCCCCTCCCCCCAAATTATTTGAACAAAAGGCTGATGGGATGGCTTCGAGGCACTCACCTCTCACCTGTTTAGCCTCGGTTTGAATCCCGGCCCAGGTAAAAACTGCCAACCTGGTGGTTCACATGCAGGGTGATTCATCAATACGTGTGCCGTCCGTTGAATGTGTGTTCAGCGTACTGAAGGTATAACCAGGACCGAGGAAGATATCAAGCCCCACCCTGTCCCAACAAGCACTATGTGCTTCACCTCTCCTCTGCACCCAATCAGTAATTACGTACCTGGGGATCGAAGTAGTCAAACACGGCCCGGGCGCTGCTCAGGGTGTGCGTGGCGTGCAGACGCTTCCATGGTGAGTCCTCTCGAAACACGACCGCACCTTTGGGGCGTGGATACTTCTGTGGGTCCAGTCACAGTACATCCATCACACACCAATATGGTCATGTTGGTTCATACATGATACATGCATGATCCGGAATCGACAAATTAAGTTTACACTGGAAAAAGTAGCTCAAGCGTAACACGTTCATACACCTGTATGAATGAAGACCCTTGTACAGGTATAATCAATACGAAGCATGAATGAAGACCCTTGTACAGGTATAATCAATATGAAGCATGAATGAAGACCCTTGTACAGGTATAATCAATACGAAGCATGAATGAAGACCCTTGTACACGTATAATCAATACGAAGCATGAATGAAGACCCTTGTACACGTATAATCAATACGAAGAATGAATGAAGACCCTTGTACACGTATAATCAATACGAAGCATGAATGAAGACCCTTGTACAGGTATAATCAATACGAAGCATGAATGAAGACCCTTGTACACGTATAATCAATACGAAGCATGAATGAAGACCCTTGTACACGTATAATCAATACGAAGCATGAATGAAGACCCTTGTACAGGTATAATCAATACGAAGCATGAATGAAGACCCTCGCACACGTATAATCAACAGGAATCTGAATGACATTATTTGAAGACCCTCGTGCAGGTCGATACAGGTATAGTCAATAAGAATCTGAGTGACGTTATTTGAAGACCCTCATGCAGGTACAGATATAATCAATAGGAATCTGAGTGACGTTATTTGAAGACCCTCGTGGAGGTAGATACAGATATAATCAATAGGAATCTCAGTGACATTATTTGAAGACCCTCGTGCAGGTAGATACAGATATAATCAATAGGAATCTGAGTGACGTTATTTAAAGACCCTCGTGCAGGTGAAGGTACAGAAATAATCAATAGGAATCTCAGTGACGTTATTTGAAGACCCTCGCGCATGTACAGAAATAATCAATAGGATTCTGAGTGAAGTTATTTGAAGACCCTCGTGCATGTACAGAAATAATCAATAGGAATCTGAGTGACATTATTTGAAGACCCTCGTGCAGGTAGATACAGATATAATCAATAGGAATCTGAGTGACGTTATTTGAAGACCCTCGTGCAGGTACAGAAATAATCAATAGGAATCTCAGTGACATTATTTGAAGACCCTCGTGCAGGTAGATACAGAAATAATCAATAGGAATCTCAGTGAAATTATTTGAAGACCCTCGTGTAGGTAGATACAGGTATAGTCAATAGGAATCTCAGTGACGTTAATTGAAGACCCTCATGCAAGTAGATATAGATATAATCAATAGGAATCTGAGTGACGTTATTTGAAGTCCTTCATGCAGGTACAGGTATATTGAATAGGAATCCCAGTGACGTTATTTGAAGACCCTCGTGCAGGTGCAGGTGCAGGTACAGAAATAATCAATAGGAATCTGCGTGACGTTATTTGAAGTCCGTCATGCAGGTACAGGTATATTGAATAGGAATCTCAGTGACGTTATTTGAAGACCCTCGTGCAGGTGCAGGTACAGGTACAGGTATAATCAATAGGAATCTGAGTGACGTTTTTTAATGACCCACGTGTTGTCATTGAGGATTCCGACGTCCAGAAACCTTCAGACATCCTCCGTTGTACCCTTAATTAATTAATTAATTGTTTACATCGATCTAAGTGAGAACGTTCATGTTGGAGCTTGTACTGTTATACATCAATCCGATGAAGGACAAAGACGTTAATAGACATCAATGCACTTTTACATTCATTACAAGGACATTTGTGGACAATGAAGAAACACATCTCGTTTATGGATGGGATTTGAACCTCGGTCTCGCACACGGGATTCTCAGATGGAACAGCAACAGTAACAGATCAATGAAGATCTCCATTCGGCAGTGACGTCATTATCTCACAATTAACCAATCATTAACTCGTGTCAATAATTCATTGAACCCACTCGGCCCGTTTCGTGGGAGTGAGAGAACGAAGCTCACATTTTTAGGACGTTTCTCAATGACGTCACGATCGGTGCCAACTTTCGGCAGCTCGGGGCCGCTGGGATCGACCATTGTGCAGTGATTTCTCGATGTCCTGAGCGGTTCAAGGGGACGGCCAAGCTCGCGGGAACCCCGGCCTCGCGGGAACTTCAAGCTCGCTGGAACTCCGGCCTCGCGGGAACCCCGGCCTCGCGGGAACCCGGTCTCGCGGGAACCCCGGCCTCGCTGGAACTCCGGTCTCGCGGGAACCCCGGCCTCGCTGGAACTCCGGTCTCGCGGGAACCCCGGCCTCGCTGGAACTCCGGCCTCGCGGGAACCCCGGCCTCGCGGGAACTTCAAGCTCGCGGGAACCCCGGCCTCGCGGGAACTTCAAGTTCAAGCTCGCGGGAACTCCGGTCTCGCGGGAACCCCGGTCTCGCGGGAACCCCGGCCTCGCGGGAACCCCGGCCTCGCGGGAACCCGGTCTCGCGGGAACCCCGGCCTCGCTGGAACTCTGGTCTCGCGGGAACCCCGGCCTCGCGGGAACCCCGGCCTCGCTGGAACTCCGGTCTCGCGGGAACCCCGGCCTCGCGGGAACCCCGGCCTCGCGGGAACCCCGGCCTCGCTGGAACTCCGGTCTCGCGGGAACCCCGGCCTCGCGGGAACCCGGTCTCGCGGGAACCCCGGCCTCGCTGGAACCCCGGCCTCGCTGGAACTCCGGCCTCGCGGTAACCCCGGCCTCGCGGGAACTTCAAGCTCGCGGGAACCCCGGCCTCACGGGGATCTCCGGCCTCTCAGGAACTCCGACCTCCTTTGTTGCGACGCCGTTGCTACGTGACGGACGTTGATCGTGTTTGTTTCACAACAGCGTCACTCGGCGGGGTACTTGTCTGGGTTCGAATCCAGGACGCCCGTCCTGTCTTTTTCTTAAATCTTTTTCCACGTGGAAACGTTAAAGCCGGCTGTCCTCCTGTCCTAAAGTTTTTTTTTTAAGAATCACAAATGCAGTGTGTTATTAAAATAATGTCGTTAAGTTCAATGAACCAGTTTTAGTGTTCCAACCAACGCTTGTCTCATCAGGGTGAGAATTTCGGTATACAATCATGATACAGGTATACAATCATGATACAGGTATACAATCACCAAACGATATATTGATTGGAGATTGAACACAATAAGGAGAGGGTTACTGGCAGATGGAACTCTTTGAGCGAGGAAGCTGATATTTGGACACAATGACCAAGTGATTTGGCTGTAAAAGATATTTTTGATTTATTGATTAATCAATTAATTATTTAATTATTCGATTTATTACTTAATTTTCAAAAAGTTACAGATTTGGATGAAAGGATGGTGGTTTCGGTATGCTATTAGCCAATTGATTAATATATTAATTATTTTTTACGATTCTTATTTATTTATTTTCATTATTAATCATTTATTTATTTTCTTTCTCATCTGGGAAATATCTCAGGCAGCTTGTGAGTTGGGAAACTGACATTCGGACATGACAGTGACCAAGTAATTTGGCTATAAAGGATATTTTGATTTATTAATTAGTCAATTAATCGATCAATTATGTAATTAATCAATGAATTGCTTCATGTTTTTTATGTTACAGATTCTGATGAAACGGTGTTGGTTTAGATATTCTATGAGCCAATTGTTTAATAATTTCATTATTTTTTACAATTATTATTTATTTACCAGTATAAAGTCCATCAAAAATGACGGGTTGGAACACTTTTTGACGGTACAGCTGCATGAGCATGCCAAAGTCTGAAGTCTGGGCCTAATGTCCGGTGCTTATATCTTCATTATTTATGAGACATCATACAGACGTAAATTAACACTTGTTTTACTCTGCGCGAATTGCACACCATGTGCAGCAAATTTCACCTCCCTGTGCTTTGTATTTACTGTGATTAATAAAATACCGCTTCTGCATACCGACATTGAGACTCAGTTTGCAAGCCACCGTCTACAATTCCAATGTAAAAGGCATAATTCATTCCTTTCTGCATCTCCTTCCTTTCATTCTTCCAACGCAAAATTGAAAACATCTACAACAGCTTGACCACCGCCGCACCCGCTCCCCCTCAAACCACCTGCCCCCCCTTATCCTGCCATCCCCTGTCTCAATTCTCCCCAGCCTCCCCTACTGACCTCTCTGAACTCCTCATCGGAATGAAAACTGCCACCTGCACTCTTGACCCCATCCCCTCCAGCTTTGTCAAGGCCTCCCTTCCTGCTCTCTCTCCACTTATCATTGCAACAATAAACTCCTCCCTGTCTACAGGCATCGTCCCACCATCCCTCAAAATTGCTGCTGTTACCCCCATTCTGAAAAAACCTGGACTCAACCCTGACACCCTAAACAACTTCAGACCCATCTCCAACCTACCCTTTCTGTCAAAGGTTTTGGAACGTGCTGTGGCCACTCAACTCAAACATCACCTCTCTGCCAATAACCTGTATGAAACATTCCAATCCGGATTCCGCTCCAACCACAGTACTGAAACTGCTCTCCTCAAAATCACCAACGACCTTCTCCTCTCCTCTGACGCTGGCAACATCAACATTCTCATCCTCCTCGACCTCAGCGCCGCCTTTGACACCATCGATCACACCATCCTCCTCACCCGACTTGAAACCACCTTTAACATTACCGGCACTGCCTTCTCTTGGATTAAATCATACCTCTCTGACAGACGTCAGTTCATCTACATCAATAACTGCAAATCCCCCACTGCTCCCCTCCCCCAAGGTGTCCCCCAAGGTTCAGTTCTTGGCCCCCTCCTCTTCATCCTTTACCTGTCCCCCCTCGGTCACTTAATCCGCCGTCATGGTCTCCAATTCCACTGCTTCGCCGATGACATCCAGCTTTTCATCTCCACCAAGTCCATCTCCACCGCCACCCACTCTATCCTGACAAACTGCATCACTGAAATAAAATCCTGGCTTCAAATCAACTTCCTCAAACTTAACTGTGATAAATCTGAAATAATCATCATTGGCCCAAAAACGCTCACCAAGTCCACCCATAACTTTGCCCTCAACATCGACGGTTTCCCAGTATCCACCTCCCCTCACATCCGGAATCTTGGCATCATCTTTGACCAAACCCTCTCCTTCGACAAATACACTAAACAGATCACAAAGACAGCCTTCTTTCACCTGAAAAACATCGCCCGTCTCCGTCCATCCCTCTCCTCCATGGCTGCAGAAACCCTCATCCACGCCTTCATCACTTCCCGTCTGGACTACTGCAATAGCCTCCTTTATGGTTCACCCTCAACAATCACCAATAAACTCCAATACATTCAGAACTCCGCTGCCCGTCTACTCACCCATTCCCGGACCCGTGACCACATCACCCCCGTCCTTTACAAGCTTCACTGGCTCCCCATCTCCCAGAGAATCCAGTACAAAATCCTCCTCTTGACCTACAAAGCCCTCCATAACCTGGCCCCATCCTACCTGGCTGACCTCCTCTCCAGACACACTCCCACCCGCAACCTCCGCTCTGCTGGTACCAACCTCCTGACCCCCCCCCCATCCGGACCAAATTTAGATCCTGGGGGGACAGGGCCTTCTCCATCGCTGCTCCCACCCTCTGGAACTCGCTACCTCACACCATCAGAGACTCCTCCTCACTCACCACATTCAAAACATCACTCAAGACCCACCTGTTCAACACTGCATTCAACATTTAACCCACAGCATCTAACCCCTGACTATCTCCTCTCCTTCTCCCTCCTTTGTGCTTTGAATATTTCCCTATTGATTCTTCTTTTTTTTGCAATTGTTTTTATGTTTTGCTATGCATTATGTTTTGCACTCTGTCAAAGCGTCTTTGGGCTTCCTGAAAAGCGCTATATAAAATAAATGCATTATTATTATTATTATTATTATTATTATTATAATTACTCTTCTTTTGGGTCTTTGGAGTCCTTAGGGTCTTTTTTGTCCTCTGTCATTTGGGTCCTTGAGGTCTTTTGGGTCTTCAGCATCTTCTGTGTCTTTTGGTTCCTCAGCATCTTTTGGGTCATTTGAGACTTTTGAGTTCTCTAGGTCTTTGAGTCATTTGATTCCTTTGGGTCCTCTGGATCCTTGGGGTATTTAAGGGTCTTTGGGGGGTATTTTGGGTCTTTGGGGTCCTTTCGGTCTTCTCGGTATTTTCTATCTTTTCAGTCTTCAGGATTTTTTGGGTCTTCTGGGTCTTTAAGGTTCTTTGGGGGTATTTTGGGTCTTGGGATCTTTTGGGTCTTTTCATTCTTCTGGGTCTTTCGATCCTTTTAGTCACGGGGGTCTTTTGGGTCCTCTGGATATTTGGGGTATTTTACGGTCTTTTGGGTATTTTGGTTCTCAGGGGTATTTTGGGTGTTTGGGGTGCATTGGGTCTTCGGGGGTTTTCTAGGTTCTTGAGATTATTTTGGGTCCTCAGAGTCTTTTAGGTCTTTTAACTGGTGGACACAGAGGCATGTTCAAAAATTGCCCATTAAACCCCCCACTCAAATCCCACCTAAAGCACTACTCAAAGCATTTAAAACCTACCCTTCTGAAGGGGACACACACTCAGACACAAACACACATTTTGTTTTATATTGTAGATATAATTGAAACCTGACTGAATACGTCTATTAAATACATACTATTTGAATGTGAGTGCAGTACATCCATTAATTACATGCTATTGAAACATGATTACCTGGGTCTTTGGGTCGTCTGGGTCTTTAAGGGTCTTTTGGGTCTTCGGGGTCTTTTGTGTTTTGGCGTATTCTGGTTCCTGGGGGTATTTTGGGTCATTTGAGTCTTTTGGCTCATTTGAGTATTTTGGATCCTTGGGGCATTTTGGGTAATTTGAGTCTTTGGGGTCCTTGGGTCTTTCCAGTCCTCTGGGATTTGGGGGGTATTTAGGGGTATTTGGGGCATTTTGGGTTTTTGGGATAATTGTGGTATTTGGGGTCCACTAGGACCTTGGTGTCTTCAAGGGTCTTCAGGGTCTTTTGGATATTCGGGGTCTTATGGGTCTTCCAAGTCATTGGGGTCTTCTTTGTCCTTGGGGTCTTCTGGGTATTTTGGGTCCCCAAAGTCTTTTAGTTCCTTTAATGGCTTGGCGGTTAGGGGGCTAGCTTGGGATCCTAGGATCCTCAGTTCGAATCCCGGTCGATCGCTGAATTAACCCCGGGGTGGTTGACTCAGCCTGTCATCCTTCCGAGGTCGGCAAATTGAGTACCAGCTTGCTGGATGAATGATCACGGTGTGTACCCCGATTTAGAATAGGTACACCGTATCCCTGCGCATCGTAAGAGGCGACTAAGGGTTGGCGTCAGGAAGGGCATCCGGCCATAAAACATTGCCTCAAACAGGGCCCCATGAGGTCATGGGGCCTGCAAGGCCAACCCCCACTCTAGCGGGGAAAAATGGCCTTAAAACGATCATTCATTCATTCATTCAGCCGGTGGATGGTTTTTAAGTCGTGTTCAAAGGTTGCCCATTAACCCCTTCCCTCCCCCCACTCAAATCCCTCCAAAAGCGCTACTCAAAGCCTTTAAAACCTACCCTTATGTAGGGGAACACACACACACACACACACACAACACACAACACACATTGTGTTTTTCTTGTAGATTTTTCATTATTAATCACTTATTTATTTTCTTTCACATTTGGACAATATCTCAGGTACCTTTTGAGTTCGGAAGCTAATATTCGGACACCACAGTAACCAAGTGATTTGGCTCTAAATATTATTTTTGATTTATTGATTAATCAATTAATCGATTTATCAAATATTGATCCATGACAGTATCAAAGAAGAAGACGAGCATGTGGAAGGCAACGAAGAAGAAAAATAATAAGAAGAAGATTGCCTGGTTCTTCACCTAGTCCAGAAACTAGGAGAACCATCTCCACAGGATCACCTAAAGGTAATAACCAAATTAACCAAAATCTAATCGGATTGTTCTTGTCACCTTCCCAACTCATCCACCAAGTTTTGTCACAATCCCTACATTACTTTTTGAGACATCATACCATATATCGTTTTTCGCCCCATCACTCTCGTGAAGAATCACTTTTAAAAACATTTTTTAAATCTCATATCCGGATTCGGATCTTCAGCAAAGTTCAATCGATTCTTCTTTGTCACACACCCAACTTGTCCTCAAAGTTTCATCTAAATCCATCAATCACTTTTGAGATATAGTGCTTTGTATCAGTTTAAGCCCTATCACTCAATGGTGAAGAATCACTTCGAAATTAAAAAAATTCTCATATCCGAATCCATATTCAGATCTTCAGCAAATCCGAATCGATTAGTCCTTCTCACACTCTCGACCTCTCCACCAAGTTTCGTCCAAATCCGTCGATAACCTTTTGAGATATCCTGCTCTATATCGTTTTAGCCCGATCACTCAATGGTGAAGAATCACTTCAATAATTCTCTGATCCGGATCTTCACCAAAATCTAATCATTTCGTCCTGCTCGCACTTCCAATCTCTCCACAAAATTTCCTCGGAATCCATCCACAACTTTTTGAGATATCTTCATCACATTTCTCAATCAAATGAGCAGGACTTATTCTCATTATTTAAATGAAACCTTAAGTACTGTTTAGTAAACTGTATCAAGTAGATGGACCTCTTCGTAAAGTTTTGAGACCAAACTTGATAGCCTGTGATGATTTTTCAGTGTGCACAGCCAAGGTATCGGCACACGCGCCAGGTTCTCGAGGTGCGTACTTGGACTCATCATCACTATGGACCCTGAGGCCACGAGGCCACCAGGCCACAGATAACTCCACGGCCCGACGGGTTATTAATCGCAGTCATATGAAAGGCCATAATCGTTCTGATCAAGTCCACAAGGCCTTGACCTCCTTTTTCCACGGGAAGACTCAGCAGTCCAGGACGAACCCAGTGTTTGCCGCTCCAAAGGAAGTCAACCATAATCCTCTGTAGGTTTTTCCCCAAACTTTCTAGGGGTTGCACCGTGTTGAAACGATGCCACAGAATGGATGCCAGCCACAAGATTGTTGAGCACTTTTCCTGTATGAAAGTTGAACACGCAAGCCTCTCCACTTCATCAGTCTTTGCTCAAAGGCATCCACCAACCACTCCCAGTTCTTCTTTTCCACATTTTCATTTCCAAGAAACACTCCCAGGTATTTAATACCTTCAAAACTCCATTTGAGCTGAAGTGGAAGGGAAGGCAAGGGTCCACTGGTCTGACCCGTCCACAAGGCCTGGCTTTTGCCCCAATTTACGACAGCTGTTGTCGCTTTGTTAAATAACTCCAAGTTCTCTTCAATCAAACCAACGTCTTTGGCATTTTTTTTTTAACCAAAACACAAACGTCGTCCGCATCGGCCGACACTTTCACTTCATGCTCTGCCAACACTTTTAAGCCCACAATAAATTTCCGAAACACGATCGATAGCGGTTCAATACTCAAGACATGTAAAATACCAGACAGAGAGCGGCCCTGACGAATCCCCCTCTGAAAGTATCAGTTCATTATTGACTTTAAATAATGGATAAAGTTGATTGCATAACATTTTAATGTGAGCAACAAAAACACTTCCGAGACCAAACTTTTCCAGAACTATAAATAAACGCTTAAGCCAGTGGTGGCCTCCCCAGAAAAAAAATCAATTAGATCCTTTTGAATGCTGGTGATCAGAGCTTGAGGATGCTGGAGTGTGATGGCCTTATGCCATACGATTGATACCTCCAGGTTGTTTATCATGGTTACCAATGCCTTATGTGACAAGACATGGAGCATTCCTTTCCATTTTAATCGTTTCTGCTTCATGTTATCTCAGAAACCATCCCAGTTCTTTTGCATACAGCTTGAAGTTCCCAAATGGATGCCCAAGTATTGTTACGTTTGTGGGGGTAGATGATGGAATCCCATAGTAAAGGTAGGATTGTATAATTACAGCGTGGACTGTGGACGCATAGGAGAAATCTCGATGTATTTAAGGAGGGAAACTGTAGCTTAAGATTGTTTATGTGCCCTCACACGAGGGGTGAAGCAGTGATAATTAGTTAGGGATTAAGGTTAGTTTTCCCCATTATGTGATTTCTTTATCTGACTTTCCTTTTACGTTTTACATTTGCAAGGCTGGCGATGAAAATCTACTTTTAATGACAACAACCTTCCAATGCATGCTGACAGAACCCGAACATTGCCGATCGGACTAAGCCCAGCCTCGAAAGCACCCTAGGAAACAGGCCACGCCCCGGAGGGGCATGACTAGCCGAGAGGTTGTGGGCAGGGTGAAGTGGGAGGGACGTTGGGTGATTGGGTCTCAAGAGGAGGAAGAAGAGTGCGTCGCTTTCTCTTGGCTGGTTCTTGGTCGGTGAAGAAGGGACGATTTTGTTCTGATCATGGATGATTGTGTGCTGACTGTGTTGGGCACGTTTTGGGAAGCAAGGAGCTCTTTGCTGCGTCGGCAGTGTTTTGCACAAGGTTTTGGACGACTGCTGGGGTCTTGGAAGCAGAAGGCCGCATTGCACTTGACGGGAGAGAATCGAAAGGAGGCTGTCTAATTTGCTGGCCTCACGCTTGTAGTGCCTTCGACATGCGGCATTAGATGCCAACATTTTGGAGCACTTCCCGCACGACTGGCTACCCCAGTTTCAACAGCCACCAAGCTCCTAAAAGTACTCGTTGTGACGCCAAGTTAAGTGTCGGCTGAAGGGGTTATATTTTGATTTTATCTTTAACTTGTGTGTTTTTGAGTGTGTGAGACCGCAAAATAGGATTTAGTTTCACCTCGGCCTTCATTTTATTTCTTGATTTATTTTCATTAAAACTTATTTTTTGAATTTCCTTGTCGTGTTTACTTGTTTGTGGTTTCAGAATAAACCCATGTGTTTCGTGAGATAAATACCTCACATCTCTTTCCTCTCGCGCACCTCAAAAATAACCACTATATATTCGGCTGGTCGCCTCAGAGTAAAACTGTCTCGGCTATTCATCCAAGGCTGGTCTTCACAGCTATGGACAGGACAGTATTTAAACCCATACATTTTCCATAACATTCCTCTTCGAAGAGTTGGGGGAACTGCGTGTGAAGACCGTTATGAGGAAAGGGTATCTGGGCACAGAGAAAGAGCTAAGCTCTTGTTACAGTTTACTCTTGCTGATGAAGCAACTTCAAATTTGGGGAAACAACGGGATAGCTCAAAAAACATCTTCCTGTTTTTTAACCACAACACACAAGTCGTCGCATACGCTGACTTAACAATTTTGAAATTGTTTGACAAGGACAACCCAGATAAGGTGGTACGAAGGAGAGCCAGTAAGGGTTCGATGGACAGTATCTCACTGAAAGGGTAAAGGATGACACAGACTGTTATTTACTTTTAGCAGCCATGATACATTGCTATATAAAAGTTTTATGCAAGAAATGAATTTTCTCCAAATCCTGCTCGAGTAAGAACTGCAAACAAAAATGAGTGATCCACACTGTCAAAGGCTTTCTCCTAACCCAAAACCCAAAACCCAAACCATGAGTAGTAACCCAAAACCATGAGACGCAGTTTGACCAATAGTAATCAAATCTCCAACCAAAAACAACACTGTCATAAATGGATCGTTCAGGTATACAATACGTTTAGTCATTTACAACTAAGAAAGAGATGACCTTCTTAAGACGCATTGCAAGCACTTTTGACACAATCTTGTAGTCAGTATTTAGCAATGACACAGGCCGCCAGTTTGTAATCTGCTGCAAATCCCCTTTCTTTGGAAGAAGACATAAGACAGCTCTCCTGCAGATAAGGGGCAATTGCCCCTGATCTAGGCTCTCATGAAAAGTCTCAATTAGAGCAGGACCCAGAAAATTCAAAAAAACTTTGGAGAATTCAGCAGGATGTCTGTCAAGTCCAGAGGCCTTGCCGTCTTTGAGTTGTTTTAATGCTGCAGTGAGCTCCTCAAGAGAAATGTCACATTCCAGTTGACGTTGCTGCTCTTCAGAAAGAGATGGGAGAAGTTCAATCATCTCATTTGCTGTCGTTTTAGATACAGTTCTTGGCATAAACAAGTTTGAGTAAAACTCTTGCATTCAGTATTCAATGTCACTCTGGCAAGTCAGTACACAATCGGACGAGCGTATACTCTGAATCTGCCGATAAGTGTTGGCGGCCTTCTGAATTTTGAAGAAATCTTTGTTTGGAGTCTCGAGTTTTATTCTGCTCATCCGCAGGTGAATCATTGCTCCAGCCGCACGCTCTTTGACCAGTTCGGCCAGAAGAGTCTTTTTTCCATCATCTGCTGATATTGGTCACTTCATATTCCATTACAATCATATGGTGATCAGAAAAGCCAGAAGGACATACACATGTTCTCCCAACCAGATTCACCATTCCTTGGTTCACGTACAATCTGTCCAGTCGGCCCATAGTTAACCAGTTTTTTGCACAGCACACCCATGTATATTGACGGGTGTTTGGCTTTTGTAATCGCCATACATCTCCAAGTTTGTATTTTTTCACAAGTTGTGCCAAGGACTTTGCACTGGGTGCATGTGGCTCAGGAGTGTTCCTGTCCAGTCGAGGGTTCAGTGTGCAGTTATAGTCTCCCCCCATACAAATTAAACTCGTCAAATCAACAGTGCTTTAATAATCCGCTAATTTTGGAAGAAATAGAGCCCTTTCAGCACTGTGACTGGGGAAATACAAATTAATAATGCTAACCTTTTGATTTCTACTGATAAAATCCACAGCGATGAAGAAACCCTTACAAATCTCTCTGTAGTGATTCTCAGATGGTTGGAGACGAGGATGCAAGATTATTGCCACCCCCGCTTTAGCTTCTTCAACGGCACTGGAGAAAAAGAGGCACCCTTTAAACATTCTGCGCCACTCGTCTTCACAAGATTGGTTGGTGTATGTTTTGTAACCTGAAAATATCAATCTTTTCTTTCTGAAATAGTTGTAACACCTCGAGACACCGCATACAGCTACGGCCTCCATTTATGTTGAGGGATGTTGCCTTCATTTTCTTTTTATGCCTCTGCCCCCGAAGGTGGCAGGAAGGATTATGTTTTCGGGTTGTCCATCCGTCCTTCCGTCCGTCCATACGGGCGAGACCTCGTTTATCCCAGCAACCATATGTCCGATTGAGACGAAACTTTCAGGATAGAAGTGACACCCATGCAGAATGTTTATATGATAATTGTGATGTCATAGGTCACGTGGTATGGTAGCCATCTTGGATTAAACGCAAATAATTAAAAAATATTTCTCGGAAACGACTGAATGGAAATGTTTTGAAACTTGGCACATTGTCAAGTACTCCCAATGGGCCATTTCGGGCCACACGTTGACTTCGACCAGAGAGGAAGTCCGCAAGCCATGCGTGGAGATTTCCATGGATATCACAGGAGGAGAGTTTGGTGAGCAGAGCGGGGTGCCAGACCGTATTGAAGGCACGTGATATACTCAAGGGAGACAGCTCTAATTTCCTGTTTGACATTGAGGACCTCCATCCATTGTTGAGACAGCAGTAGCAGCATGTCCAGAGTAGAATGACCTGGTCTGAATCCAAATTATTGATCGGAGATCAAGCCATTGGAGAAGAGGAAAGATTTGATATCCGAAGCAATGATGGATTGCATGACTTTGCTGATGATTGGGAGAAGGCTGGTTGGTCTGTAGTTGCAAGGATCTGTTATTGCACCTTTTTTGTGCAAAGCGGTAATGTTTGCTGATTTCCAAGATGCTGGCAGATGACCTTGAGCAAAAAAGAGGGTGAAGAGAACAGAGAGAGGGTGAGATAGAGCGGCAGAGCAGGATTTTAGGACCCGTGGGCTGATGCCGTCAGGTCCAGTTGCATAATCAGAGTTGAGGGTTGACAGAAACTTGTTGGTGGAGACGTTGGTGGTGGAGTGTTGGTGGAGACGGTAATCTGACAGGATGAGGATGGAGTCTGATGTGATTCTTGGGGTTTTTTTCACTCCAACAATTCAGAAAACCACGTCCCATGACTTTTTCTCTCATCCCAAAATCATTAGACATACGTCATGCCCAGATATTGTTGTGAATATGTGAGGAATGTGAAGGAAATAAATGCATTTTCATCAAACACCAAATTAGAAAAACAATAAATGTATTTAATTTTATAAACTTTATTAACAAATCAACAATCAGATTGTAAATACATTGTTATAATCACAAAGCAAATAATCAGAAGGGAATGAACGAACACAATGGAATGAACAAAATCATTAAAACGAGCAAAACCGCACGGAGTCATCATCATCATAAACGCCAATCGCGGGTTTAACGGGGACCAGGAAGTTCCCCCTGAACACGTGCAGAACCTGCGAGTCCCGGAAACACGTAAACTCTCCCTCCTCACAATCCAACAAGAACCCAAACCGTTCAGGATCCCACGGCATGGACAGGACATGGGTTCTTTGATTGTTGTGCCGTGTGTAGTATTTGTTTTCATATTTCCGTAAACACCAAGACTCGGGATTCCTTCCCAACCTGCACTCATTCCCTCCCCCTTTCCTCCCCATGGAGTTTAAACAGATTCCGATTCTCCACCGACTACTCGACCTCACATCGACCTCCCAGTAATGACGACCCGAGGAGAAACAATCAGAGGAAAGAACTTGTGACCAAAAATCAAACCGATCAGGATGTTCCGGGAACTGATTGTCGGTCTCGGTTCGAGTCGCCGTCCTGAGATCCCGGGAGATCTTGATCCGTCGATGTGCAGAGTTTGGGTCCAGACTCGGGGTCCGTCCATCTGTGGACACGACGCGGGGTCACAGACTTTGTCAGACAAACGGACAGAAACACAAATACATTAATCTCTTTTATAACATTTGAAATATTAAATACATTTTTAATTTCATCTTCTTTACGAAACACAATTCACCTTTCTGTACCTGGTTAGGAATCCCCGACCATCCTCTTGTTCCCATATAACAAAACCCTCCCCCGACCATCCTCTTGTTCCCATATAACAAAACCCTCCCCCGACCATCCTCTTGTTCCCATATAACAAAACCCTCCCCCGACCATCCTCTTGTTCCCATATAACAAAACCCTCCCCCGAACATCCTCTTGTTCCCATATAACAAAACCCTCCCCCGAACATCCTCTTGTTCCCATATAACAAAACCCTCCCCCGAACATCCGGTTATTTAATTTTCGCCTTCGTTCGATTTTCTTTTAAAATAAAAATAATGACGTTTCATGGAAATTGTAACATCTTGTGAATGGGTTATGCGGTAACATAAACCTGGTGTTACCTTAACGGTCAAGGTGGCGGGTTTAACATCTTAAGGTCCTGAGATTGAGCACCTGTCTTACCGTTAAAATAACACCTGGGCCCTGTTGCTGGAAGGATATCACATATTTATCCACTGGAGAGCTTCGAGCAACCGGGTCCAGGTGGGCTGATTCAACCTGTCATCCTTCCAAGGTGGACCAGGTGAGTACCAGCTTACTGGGAGTAATAAACCATTCGAGTATCCTGCGTCGGAGTGGCGACCTGGTCAGTACTGCACTCCTTAGCCAATGAAATGGCGTGAAAGGAATTTTATTGTTACCTCCAACCAACGAAGGTGGACCGAGGTTATGTTTTCTACCCTGTCTGTTTGTGTGCAGGATATCTCAGAAAGGTATGGACGGATTCGGACGAAATTCGGTGTACCGGTTGGGTAGGTGACAAGAAAGAATTGATTCGATTTTGGTGAAGATCCGGATCCGGATACGAGAATTATTTTCGGGATTCTTCTTCATTGATTGGTGGTGGTTCAGATGCAGCCTGTGGCTGTTTGGCTGCATCATTTTCTGGGGACAGGACGTGCACTGATGCAATGCCCCCATTACCAGTCGGCAGGTACTCATTTTGCCCACCTCAAAAGGATGACAGGCTGTGTCAGCCCACCTGGTGTTCAACATCATGGCAGGGGCTCAAACTCAGGACCCGAATATTTAAAGCCAGCCACCTTAACCGTGAAGCCAACACCAACCTCACCATTGAATGATCGGGCGAACAATGATATACAGCACGATGTCTCAAAAAGTTATGGACAGATTCGGACGAAACTTGGTGGATAAGTTGGGTGTGTGACAAGGAAGAGGTGATTCGATTTTGGTGAAGGTTCGAATCCGGATTCGATCAGTGAGATAAAAATGGAATAAATCACCCTGGTATGCCCTCTACCAGGTGAATGCACTCTACCAGAGGTATACAATCTACCAGGGGTATGCACTCTACCAGAGGCATACAATCTACCAGGGGGTTGCCCCCTACCAGGGGGTTTGCCCTCTACCAGGGGTACGCACTCTACCAGGGGTACACACTCTACCAGGGGTATGCACTCTACCAGGGGTATGCACTCTACCAGGGGTATGCACCCTACCGGAAGTATGCACTCTACCAGGGGTATGCACTCTACCAGGGATATGCAATCTACCAGGGGTATGCCTTCTACCAGGGGTATGCACTCTACCAGGGGTATACAATCTACAAGGGGTATGCACTCTACCTGAGGCATACAATCTACCAGGGGTTTGCCCCTACCAGGGGTTTGCCCTCTACCAGGGGTATGCACTCTACCAGGGGTATTCACTCTACCAGGGGTATGCACCCTACCGGTAGTATGCACTCTACCAGGGGTATGCACTCTACCAGATGTATGCACTCTACCAGAGGTATGCAATTTACCAGGGGTATGCCTTCTACCAGGGGTATGCACTCTACCAGGGGTATGCAATATACCAGGGGTATGCACGCTACTAGATGTATGCAATCTACCAGGGGTATGCACTCTACCAGGGGTATGCACCCTACCGGAAGTATGCCCTCTACTGGAGGTATGCACTCAACCTGAGGTATACCATCTACTGGAGGTATTCACTCTACCAGGGTTATTCACTCTGATGGAGGTATGCACTCCACCAGAGGTATGCTGGAGGTATGGCCACTACCAAGAGTATACATACTGCCTAAGGTAGAAACTCTACCAGAGGTATGCACTCTGCTGGTGGTAATCCCACTACCGAGTGCCCTTGTAGTTATTACTGTTAACAGTGGCACTGCGTCTGCGGCACAGCCACACTTCCAGAAAATGATGCAACCAGCAGCCGAAGGCTGGATACGAAACAACAACAGAAGTAACATCTTGTGAATGAGTTGAAGTTATCCACTCATTTCATCTGGAGCTCACCGTGAAGTTACTGGAATCTCTTGTTTGATCTCACCATAAGGGGTTTCTTCTTCACCTGAAGTTATTGCAGTCGCGGGATTTGGGAAGTGGAGGGAGGGGGGCGGGTGGCGGGTGGGGGGGTGGAGGTGTGGCTGGATGTGGGAGTTAAGTTTTCCTTTTTCCAGAAACACAGCCGGTTATCTCATTTGTACTAAAGTTGTGGAGGTGAAATATTCCACCCTTTTTTGTGCCTCCACCGACCAAGTCACTGAAACCATTTTGTAATTGGGTTGTCCGTCCGGCTGTCCGTCCGTCCGCGACAACTAAAGAACGACTGAAGGGATCTTAGTCAAACTTTGTGCAGGTGTGTATAATAAGGTAAAGATTCAAAGATTCGATTTTGGGGTCAAGAGGTCAAAGGTCAGACGTCCGTCAGGTAAAATCTGTTACCGCGATAACTTGTGAACCAGTCATGGGATATTTATCAAATTTGGTTCAAGTATAAATGATGCAAAGATAAAGTGATTAGATTTTGGCATCAAGAGGTCAAACGTCAGATGTCATGTCAGGTAAAAATGTGATATCCTGTGAACAGCTGAAGGTATTTGAATTAAACTTGGTAATAATGTGGGTGGAGGCATATCGGTCTGCGTTGTGACGTCAAAGAGTGTCGTTCTTTTTATAATACATCGTGGAGGCTCGTGGAAGCGTGAGTGTGATTAACGAATCAGCACGTGACAGGACGCACAAGGAACAGTGGAGAGAGAGGGGGGAAACACCAATGGTCTAGTTGAAGGCCAATACAGAGGGAGACTTGGATAAACAATGGGTATGGGGAGGAATGTGAGGCAGGAGTGGATGCAGAGGATGGACAAGGTGATCCAAGGTGTGGACAAGATGGATACAGAAGGAAACTCCAAGGAGGTGAAGATGGAAATTTGGAAGGAGGAGGAACTGGGGTGGATAACGAGGACAGGAAAGATCATGGTTTTGGATTGGGGACGATCCATTTTGGATTGAGATGGTGGTGAACAGGTGTCTTAAATACCTGGAGGGAAGAATGACATTGAAGAGAATGTGGAAGTTGGTTTTCCAGGTGGGAAAACTAGGAATGAATGAATCGAAACATGAAATGAACGAATGCTTAGAAAACACGAAGGATGAAAAACTCTTTCTTTTTGGAAAGAATGAAATGCTCTTGTCCCGTATTCATGGAGATAATGTCCCGTTTATCATTATTATGCGAGTACTATATGCAATTCGAGAAGTGTTTGCTATTTACACAATCAAAGATTCACAAGTACAGTGCTGTACTGTATATTTGTGTACCGATTATGTTTTTGTTTGTAGAGGATTCTTAATCATTACAAAGCGAACTGGTCTTCTTTAGTTTGTTTGTTTGTCTGTCTGTTGTCCGAATTCTTCACCGATCTTAATGAAAGTTAACCAACTGCTAAGGCTCGTCAAAGGTTATAAGCTTATTGTTTTTGAGGTCAAAAGGTCAAGGTCACAGCAACGTCATGTTTCCTGACATAATTTTTGTTCGATAACTTGGCACAGAGTCGTTGTTGAGAGACTTCCGGTTTGCATCACCACATTCTACTCCATCAGCACCTTGAAATCAGTCGATTTGCTGGATCACCTTTCGTAAGCCATGTTTTCAAGCGGTCAAGGTCAAACTTATCTAAAATGGTCAATTTACATCCGATTGACGTGAAATTTGAATAAGATTTGCAGATTTGGTCACTGAATTCGTTTACCAAAATCAAAACGGGCTAAAACATCAAAGAAGATAAACCTGGAATGGCACTCGCTGGAACGCAGACACGCACCTGAGTTTACGTTTTGTATCCCACTGATGGGCCGATCTGCATTCGGACCTGAACCAAAATGTAATCGGGTTGTTCTTGTCACCTGCACAATCCGTCCACCGAGTTTTGTCTGAATCCGTCCATAACTTTGAGATATTGTGCTATATATCGTTTTTGTCCCGATCACTCAATGGTGAAGAATCACTTAAAATTGTCGTATCTGGATCTTGATTTGGATCTTCACGAAAATCAAATCAATTCGTCCTTGTAAAACACAGATTATGTCCACAAAATTTCGTCAGTATTCGCCCATAACCTTTTGATATATCCTGCTTACAGATAGACAAACGATCAGCCAGACAGACCAACGGGTGAAAACCTCACCTTCATCCACCTTTGGAGGTAGAGATAACAATCAATTTAGCTGTTTTTAAATGTTAACGGTTTCCATGACATCAATTTCACCCCATGACAATCAAATGGGATTTTTGTGATTTTATAACTCCCATATCTCAAATAGTACAGACAATAGTACAGAAATAGTACAGACAGATATCTACCATATAAACCACAGTGTCAGTTTGTGTGTTTGTACAGATGTCTATCCCCCTTCACAAGGGAAGGTTTTAAAGGCCAATCTTTTAAAACGAATGTGTTCACTACGGTCTATTTTTGAGGACAAAAAAAACATGAAAATCATTTTCCATGAAATAGTAATTATGTCTCTTCAATTGGAGGTGTAGGTGGTGGCTTGCAAAACAAGCCTCAAGGGCGGTGTGCAGAAGCGTTTTTTTAAAATAACAATAAATACAAGGGGCAGGGAGGTGAAATTTGCTGCACCTGATGTGTAATGTGTGCAGAGTAAAACGAGTTTTCATTTACATCCGTAAGATGTCTAATAAATAAAAAAAGACATGAGTACACCTGACACTAGGCCGAGGCTTCAGACTTTGGCACGCTCACGAGGCTGCACCATTGAATAAATTGTTCCTACCCGTCATTTTTGACGAGCTTTTTACTCGTGTATAGATCAGAGAGTACGCTGGTACTTTGTATGTCGGGATGGCGCAGAAAAAAATGTCGGTCCCATCTGCTACATACAAAACTAAAGTTTGAGTATCCTCTTTAAAAAGTCGCTTCGGCTACATATGAGAGCCTACCTGGTCTGTTCACCTGATAATCAAGGCAGGGATCACTTTTGAGTTCTCAGTAGATCAGTCAAATTCATCTTGAATTCCGGGAATTCATCTTGTCGTTCATAATAATCGTCTTCAGACGGCATATTTCTGAGTTGCCTCTGCATCAATGGCAATGATTCGGCGACCATCCGACAGAATTTTACTTCCTGTGACATCCATTGGTATTATAATTCTAATAGATTGAAATGATTCCACGAAAAGTACATAAAACTACATTCCTTTGCAAAAGAATAGGACCAGGGTAGGCGTGGCTGTGACAGCCAATCAGCTTGATGGAGGCGGGGCCGCTAGACACATTTGCCTCAGTGTCGGCGTGATGCGTAATAATGTGGAATCAAATGATATCAGCAGAAATATCATGCCTCAGGAAATGCCTTGTTTTTCAGTGTTACATTTATGAAAATAATATAATAGCTACAAACCGGACCCGCACACGGGACACGTGATCACGAACCCTCCAGTCACAGGTCAAGGCAAAAGCGAACCCCATGATCAATAACCATCTCCAGTCACGCTTTCTCGGCGGCAGATTCGCTACATCGGCGCATCACTGATGCTGTCTTATTGAACAGCCTGAACAAGGGATCCACTCGAACTCTGAATTGAATAAATATTTGAATTGACATTTCGTGTTCCTTTCATCTTTGTTTTGGCATACTGCATTGACTGGACTGGTCAATGGTCAATTAATTGATATTTAAATACTAGTACCCGACTGCAAAGCCGCAATGAGCCGGCGAAGCCAAAGCCTCTTGCCACTATTTTACCCATCACTATGGCATCAGTAGGTTAGGTAGTTGGCAGTAGGTAGGTGTAGTAGGTATCGTAGGTGAAGTAGGTACCGTAGGTGTAGTAGGTGTAGTAGGCACCATTTGCATTCTCTTGAGATTAAATTTGATAAAATGTACTTCTTGATTAATTCGGTGAATTCCGTCTCAACTTCGGATATTTCTGGCCGTGAAAAACTATCCCCTACGGCCGCGAGATTTCTAAAAAATAATTATTCGTCAATTTTAGAATATTTGACGCCGTTTTCACCGTCCGAAACGCGTAATAAGCTTAAAAAAAATATTTTTCAAATGCTCGAATCTCTTTGGTTCCGGTGTTTGGTGACGATTTTCGTTGAAGATAACGAGGTTGGTCTTAACGTATTTTAATTACAAATTAGAGGTTCATTAGATTGTGAATCAAAGAACGACGGGTGAAACAAACTCCTATTGAACTTTTTCGCAATTGTTTTATGCAAACTTCCGCATCCAGTCGATGGCGGCCTCCATTGGATGATTTGGTTTTAGAAATATTTTTTCAAATGCTCGAATCTCATTGGGTCCGGTGTTTGGTGACGCGTTTCGTTGAAGATAACCAGGCCCGTGCGGGCCGAGGTTGGTCTTAAAGTATTTTAATAATAAATTAGAGGTGCATAAGATTGTGAATCAAACAAAGACGGGTGAAAGAAACTCCTATGGAACGTTTTCAATTTGTTATGCATACTTCCGCATCCGCAAGATGGCGGCCTCCATTGAGCTTCGGAATTCTCAAGCCAAGGGAAACAGCATAATCTGGTTTTCGACATAATACGTACGCGTTTATTGACAACACCGGCTTCACCGGCTATAAAGATCCTAGTTTCCCTACTCGATCAAACCTTAACCTTGCTATGCGCATGCTCAGATAAAAAAAAGTGTGTCACGTGTACAGTGTGTTTGACTAACGTCTTTCTGTTTAATAAGTTTTATTGACACTTCAAGTCAGCAAAACAGTAAAAACCAGACTGTCTTCCATCTGGCCGTGCATAAATACCTCATTATGGGTTGTGAAATTAAGATCGTGCATAATTAAGATCATGGGTTATGTAAGGCAATATAGGAACACGTGTAGTGTTTGACATTGCTGACTAAGATGTCTTGGCACTTTTGCTCCAATATTGGGTATCCTCTGGCCTCTAAAGGTGGTTTTTTTTATATTGGATATCCTCTGAGTACCATACCATTGTGTTATTCCACGTTGTAAAAAAAATTACAGAAACAAGTGAATAAAAAAAATTATACGAAATAAAAAAAGCAATGCAGGGATGACTAACTACAGTCTAAAAAAAGGCCGAAACAAGATTTGGATGATGTTGGTTTAGACTTTAGAGAGTAGCTGACAATATTGCCATCACATAACAATCCCGACATCACTGCCTCCAGACTATTGTCTCGGGATAGGCCAAGCTAAAAGTATGAGAAGTTCAAATATTTCATTTCTGCATAAGTATAAGAAGCTCCTATAAAATTTCAGGGACTTCTTGCAACTTCAGTTGTCTCTCCTACTTTTCTTTTTTTATCAACTTTGAGTAACCAATCACAAATGCAGATAATTATAGAATGCTGTTATTGGAGATGTCCTTGCAGTTTGTAAGAAGTTGATGATCATGAACTGATTTTATAACATTCTACTCAGGCTGATAATTTGTAGAGTCTCAGTATGTGGCTACACTACAAGTAATCAAGTAATGTTGTAACCAGTGGAGTGTTTGTGGCAGATTGAATCAATAATTGATTAAGTGTAAATGAGGCAGTGATGTAAGGATTGCCTGTTTACTGCGAATGGCCAAACAGATGTTGATCTTCACAAGCACATGATCAGATGAAAATGCATTCTTTGTTTGAAATTAGTTTTGGTGATGCATTATCTGTTTGAAATTTCTTTATATTTTTTCCTTCATAACTTTTGAGAAAAATTTTAAAAGTGAACTTTTGAAATACAAGATAACTTTAACTATGTTGAACAAACAAACCATGCAAGAGAGAAAAGAAACAAGTGTATCAGAATGAATAAAAAAGGGAAACAAAATCAAAGGAAAGGGAACGAATTAAAGTCAAGAAAGTGGGAATTTTGAAAGATCATGGAAAAAGAGAAAAACCAAAGAAAGACAATGAATTTCCTCGTTAAATATCATTCTTTTCAATCCCATCACCCTCCATGTCCCATTTCCCTTCATTTCACTTACAAAGACTTCTCAAGCTGCTCTGGTCCAGGTCAGACATTTTGAGCTCCACTGGCTCTGTTGAAAGAAGGAAAGGTAAAGCAACATCACAATCAATGTGGACACCCTGCTGTTTATTTATACAGTAAATATTTTTTGCTTTAAGGAACAATTTATAAACATGAACAGATTTGAACAATGTGTGAATGCTAACGAGGCCTTTCCCGCATGTGCTGTGTGTGAATTTTCAGGGACTTGCTTCTGCTCATCAGGGCACTTTTAACCTGCCGCTGCTCGGGAGAAGTGTGTCACTCAAACAGTCTTTTTAAACATGATTTTCAGCATTTAAACGAGTGGCAAATCACAGATGATTAACCCTAATTGTTTTGCTCCTGGATGAAAATCAGACTCCTGGAAAAATAGGAAATACGAGAAATATCTGTGGATGAGACCGAGAGGTGTTTAGTTCCGTTCATTTCCTGTTAATACAAGCGAGCTGTGGATACACACAAAAATACACACACACACACACACACACACACACACACACACACACACACACACACACACACACACACACACACACACACAACCTTACCTTACCTTCAAGCAATAAATGCAAAAATCAAGTATAATTTATCTTGCCCCGTCTCCCTGGAAACAGGAAAAAGGAAACAAAGAAAAGATATTTATACCAGCCCTCACAGCTCCAAAATCTCGTTTGGTCTTTTCCTCTATGAAGCAGGTTCTAATCAAGGATTTGCCTGTACTTGGCTCCATTCAATGTTCCCTCTGTCCTTACAAGTCTCCCAGATCCTGCCACTGAAAAGCATCCCCACAGCATGATGCTGCCACCACCGTGTTTCACAGTAGGGATGGTGTTAGGTGATGAGCTGTGCTCTGTTTCCGCCAGAAATAGCGCTTTGCATTCAGGCCAAAGAGTTCAATTGTCGTCTCATCAGACCACAGAATATTTTGCCTCACTCGCAGAGTCTTTCACGTATCTTTTTGCAAATTCCAGGCATGCTGTCATGTGCCTTTTTCTCAGGAGTGGCTTTGTCTGGCTTCACAAATCCAGTCATAAAGCCTAGATTTGTGAAGTGCTGCAGACTCTTATCCTTCCAGCAGGTTCTCCCATCTCAGCCAAGGAAATATCGTTCGGTCACAGTGGTCATTGGGTTATTGTTTACCTCCTCGACCAAGGTGCTTCTTGCCCAGTTGATCAGTTTGGTCGAACATAACTTTCAACATTCTAGAAATTGCTTGATACCCTTCCTCAGATGGACGCCTCCTCACAATTCTATCTCAGAGTTATACGGACATTTCCTTGGACTTTATGGTAGTTTCTTCTCTGACATGCACTGTCAACTGTGGGACCTTGTATAGAAAGATATGTTTCTTTCTAATATCATTTCCAATCAATTGAGCTCCATTAGCTCTGTTTGAAACGTGCCATGTTTGTTTTTTAATTTAACATTTTTTTGTCAATGCACTAATTGTATTTTATAAACTTTTATCTTGTAAGCAATCTTTGATTGAAAATTATGAATATGTATGCATGTGCAATTCAGCCATTCGCTGCCAGACATGCTTTCGACAAACCATTTTGATTGATTGATTGAATTGGCCATAGTGGATTCCAATTAAGTTGAACATCCATCTTGAGGATAATCAAAGGAAATTGGATGCACCTCAGCTCAATTTGGAGTGTCATAGGAAAAGTATTGAATACTTGTTGACTCAAGACATTTCAGCTTTTCATTTTTAATTATTTTGTAAAAGGACATTCTAAAAAAATTAATTCCACATTATGGGGGTATTATGTGTAGATTAGTGACCAAAAAAATCTACATTTTATCCATTTTTAATTCAGGCCATAACACAACAAAATGTGAAAAAGTCGAGGGGTGTGAACACTTTCTGAATCACGAAGGCCCCGGATGTACGGTATCCTTTAAGGTGCCCCAAACACCGCTAAGGTGCCCCAACAGATTATGTCCTTTTGAAAGTTGTGTATGAGAGGAAGACAATGATCTTTGTCATTTATATACTTTTAACTTTTCTATTATCCTTCCTGGTTCTCTCGCATCTCATGTTCCCCAAAGAATTATTCTCCTTACAAAATAGCACATTTTTGTCACTCACTCATTATATTCTTCAGAAAGATCTCATGGAGTTCAATGAATGAGCCCAGATTCTTCTCCTCCTTGGAGAAGTCCAACACTGTGGGTTGTGCCATCTTCAGAGATTGAAAATGTGACACCGACTCGAGCCTTGGTATGAAAAAAGAAAAAACTTCAGGAAGGTCAGGGGGTCATTGGAGTAGAAAAAGGTTTGTAAAATGATATTATAAAAGCCTCAAATATAGAAGATATCGATAAACTACTCTCAGCGGTCCTTCGATTGTGCTCCAATTACTTTCGTTCTCTCAGTTTTCCCAGTCATTTCACCACATACTTCCTTGTTTAAAATCTCAACTCAAAAAAAAAAATATATATATATTTCCTTCTCTGTTCTTATTCGTTGTTCTTATTCGTTTATTCGTTGTTCTTATTCGTTCGTTCATTCTTCGACCACGTGTTTCACCCCCATTTCCCCAGATAGTTTTCACTGCTCAATTTAAAAATGTTTAAACTTTCCCCTGAAGTACTGTATTCTGTCGTATATTGTAACACCTTTTTCTTCTTCTTTAAAAGGATGCTTTCAACTTGCTCACCAAATGTATTATTTCCAAAAAAATTTTCCATCTATTACAGTGCCTCTTTCATACATTCCCTAAACTCACCTGCACTCCACCCCCCCCCCCCCCCCTCCAGCATCCTTAAACGTATTTTTGACTCAAAGGTCACAAGAAACTCATTTTGCAATAAATGTTCGTTTCCCATTACTCGTACACTTTCTAAAATCCAATCTCACCCCTCCCCTCCAAATCTTCCCCATCACCCCTCCCCTCCAAATCTTCCCCCTTGCCCCTCCCCTCCAAATCTTCCCCATCACCCATCTCTTTCAAATCTTCCCCCTCCCCTCCAAATCTTCCCCCTCCCCTCCAAATCTTCCCCATCACCCATCCCTTTAAAATCTTCCCCCTTGCCCCTCCCCTCCAAATCCTTGCCATCACCCATCCCTTTCAAATCCCACCCTTGCCCCTTCCCTCCTAAACTCCCCCCACACCCCTCACCTCCTAGACTCTCCCTCACTCCTCCCCTCCTAGACTCCCCTCCAAATCTCCCCCATCTCCCATCCCTTTCAAATCCCCCCCTTGTCCCTTCCCTCCTAAACTCTCCCCGAACCCCTCCCCTCATAAAGTCCCCCGTCACTCCTCCCCTTCAAACCTCCCCCCTCTCTCCCCTCCTCCTCAAAGCATCCTCCCCGCTTCTACCCCCTTCCAACTCTCACCTTCATCTCCCCCAACATTCTGCCTCGCTCTTCCCCCTCCTCAAATACACCTCACTGTCCCTCACCCAATCACCATCAAACCTTTTGTCTGCCCTATCCTTCCCTTTCTGCAAGCTATTCTGAAATCTCTGACACACCTTCAACAGCTCTCCCGACCTCCTCCTCCTCTTCCACATCTTACCCTACCCCTCCCCCCCTCTGTTCTGTATCCGATGCTCCCTCTTTTCCTCTTCATTAACGGTATGGACCTCAAACATCCGGGGCCTTCGCTCAAACTTGACTGATCTCTCCATACAGGTTGCTTCTGACAAACCAGACGTGATCTGCTTAACAGAAACTTTCCTCCTTCATGATGTCTCTGATTCCTTAGTATCTCTCCCGGGCTACTCCCTCCTCCGGCATGATAGACCTGAGCCTCGTCCTGGAGGTGGGGTTGCTATCTTTATCAACAACTCTCTTCCTCACTCGCCCTGCACTGCACTCTCTCCACCTCACCCCCAGGAATACCTCTGGCTACGGCTTCCCCTTCGCTCCCACCTCTTGTTCATATGTGTGTTGTACCGTCCACCAAACAGTGATGACTCCATCTACACCTCGCTGTCTGATAATATGGACCAACTTCTATCTACTCATCCCAACTCTCTCTTCCTCATATGTGGTGATTTCAACTGTCATCATGCCAGTTGGCTGGGTGTGGGTACCTCTCTCACCAGCCATGGCTCCTCAGCAAAGGACTTCTGCGACTCACTGGGACTGACACAATCTGTCAATTTCCCGACCCGGATCTCAGTCAACGGAACATCTTCTCTTCTGGACTTGGTTATGACTAACTTCCCTGAAAATGTCTGCTGCTCTTCTTCTGCTCCAATCGGATCATCTGATCATGTCCTTGTTAAAGTGGACATCTCTCTGACCATCCTCAGGGAGCCTGCTCAGCGTGGACGAGTCTGGCATTTCACTCAGGCCAACTGGCACGGTCTTCAAGCAGCCATCAATCATCTGGACTGGTCTCCCATCTCTACCACCTCTGACATCAACTCATCCTGGGAATTCTTCCAAAGTAAATTGCTCTCTCTCATGCACAGATTTATCCCATCTCGTCTTCAGTTGTCATACCCTTCCTCCCGTCCATGGTACACGGAATCTTGTGGTGAGGCTGTTGCCCAGAAACAACTTGCCTTCATCTCCTGGAAAGCAAATCCAATGGAAGGAAATCTCATTTCCTTTCACAAAGCCCGAAACGTGTCCACCCTCAGGAGAGCCAGGAAACAATATCTCTCCATTCTCAAGACCGAACTCTCTTATCTGTCTCCCTCTTCCAAATCCTGGTGGCGTCTGGTCAAATCCGTTTCTGGTGTTTGTTCCCCCTCCATCCCCTCCCTTACCTCAAACGGCTACACAGCTGACTCCGCACGTGAAAAAGCTGAATACCTCAACTCTGTGTTTGCCTCTAAATCTTGTGTCCCAAACCCATCCCTCTCTGTACCGACCATACCCAGTCGTACCCTGCTGCTCCTGGGCTCCGTGTCCTTTCCTCCTGACAAGGTGGAAAAGTTTCTGTCAACCCTCGACTCTGATTCTGCAACTGGACCCGACGGCATCAGCCCACGGGTCCTAAAATCCTGCTCTGCCGCTCTATCTCACTCTCTCTCTGTTCTCTTCACCCTCTCTTTTGCTCAAGGTCAACTGCCATCTGCTTGGAAATCAGCCAACATCACCGCTATGCACAAAAAAGGTGCAAAAACAGATCCTAGCAACTACAGACCAATCAGCCTTCTCCCAATTATCAGCAAAGTCATGGAATCCATCATTGCTTCGGATATGAAATCTTTCCTCTTCTCCAATGGCTTGATCTCTGATCATCAATTTTGTTTCAGACCAGGTCACTCTACTCTGCACATGCTGCTTCTGCTGTCTCAACAATGGATGGAGGTCCTCAATGCCAAACAGGAAATTAGAGCTGTCTCCCTCGACATATCACGTGCCTTCGACACGGTCTGGCACCCAGCTCTGCTCACCAAACTCTCCTCCTTTGGTATCCATGGAAATCTCCACGCATGGCTGGCGGACTTCCTCTCTAGTCGTCGTCAACGTGTGGCCCTGAATGGGTTTCTCTCATCTCCTCTTCCTGTTCAGGCTGGAGTTCCCCAAGGCAGTGTTCTGGGCCCCGTGCTTTTTCTGGTCTTCATCAATGATCTCTCTGACTCTCTTGAAAATCCTCTCTATCTCTTTGCTGATGACTCCACTCTCTGCCGCTCCATTCCTCTTCCCTCAGATCGGCAGTCTGCAGCCTCCTCACTCTCTGAAGACTTGGACAAAATCACAGACTGGTCAAACAAGTGGAACATGTCTTTCAATCCTGACAAATCTCACACTCTTACTATGTCTCTCCGAAAAGATCGACTGGACAACCCTCCCATCTACTTTCTCAACAATCCTCTCCAAGAAGTTCTGTCGCTCAAGCTTTTGGGTCTCACTATCTGCCATGATCTTTCTTGGGAAAACCACATTTCCAAGCTGGCCTCCAAAGCCAGTCGCCGACTGGGCATCCTCCGTCGTGCGAAGTCCTTCCTCGGCACACCTGAGCTCCTCACCACATACAAGGCTTTCATCCGCAGCTCAATGGAATACTGTTCTCCCCTATGGGCCGGTGCTCCTGCCTCACACCTAGCTCGGCTTCACGCTGTTGAAACCAAAGCTTTCAGAATTATTGGAATCTCCCGCGATGAAGCTATCTCTGAGGGCCTTTCACTCACTCACCGCAGGCAGGTAGGTGGTCTTTCTGTCTTCTACCGACTCCTCTCCGGCCTTGCACCCCCAGCTCTCTCTGTGCTCTGTCCCCCAAATATTCCTACAGGTCGCACAAGATCTGCCAGCATCCCTCTGATGGTTAAACTGCCGAAATCTCGGCTCTCTGCTCACCTTCACTCTTTCATTCCTCTTTTCTCCCACCTCTGGAACAAACTCCCTCACTCCCTTCAATCCCACTCCTCCCTCCAGGTCTTTAAAACAGCTGTTCACCACCATCTCTTATCTTCCCCCATCCAAAACCTTGATCTTTTCTACCCCCGCTAATTCACCCCAGATCCACCTTGTTTGAAATTCCAACTTCTTTCCTGGAAGTCCTGGCAGTGTCCATATGTTTTATACCTCTCCCACCGCCCCCTTCCCATGCCCCCCCCCCCCAAAGCCCTCGCCCTCTCTCAGATCTCTCGATGTCTCCATGTCTCTCGGTCCCTGCTCTCAAATGTTGTGTTTGTGTCCTTCCCCCTCTCTCCCCATCTTGTCTACCGCTCCCGATGTTATATGTTTTATGTGTCGGTTTGTCTTTTTGTGTGATTAATGTTCGCTCTTTCACGAGCCTCGATCTTGTATACAAAAAAAAAAAAAAAAAAAAAAAAAAAGTTCACGGACTGTGTTTTGTGGGTTATTTTAATTTTAAAGAAGAGGAAGACACTTTGGTCACAAATAAAAATACAAATGAAAAAACACTCAGAGCGACATTTGGCAAAACAGAACAAAGTAGAATGGAACTCGGTAGAGCATCCTTTTGACCTGAAAAATAATTAGTGATTGAATTCAGTGACCTGACATGCAAATCGTCTTCAAAGTTTAAGTTAATCGGATGAAAATTGACAATTTTAGAAAATTTGGCCTATGTTGACCTTTTGGCCTATGTTGACCTTTTCTCCTATGCTGATCTCAAAAAGAGTTGGTGGTTGAATTCAGTTGCCTGAGATGAAAATCCTATTCAAATTTCAAGTCAATCGGATGAAAATTTAAGATTTTAGAAATTTGATGAAAAGTGGTTGACATTTGGCCTATGTTGATCTCAAAAATAGTTAGTGGTTGGTTTCAGTAAGCTGATATGCAAATCCTAGTCAGTTTTCAAGTTAATTGGATGAAAATTGAGGACTTTAGAAATTTGAAATGGTTGTTGACAATTGCCCTATGTTGACCTTTTGGCCTATGTTGACCTCAAAAATAGTTTATGGTTGAATTCAGTTCGCTGATATGAAAATCCCATTCAAATTTCAAGATAATCGGATGAAAATTGAGGATTTTAGAAATTTGAAAAAATGTGGTTGACATTTGGCCTATATTGACGTATTGGCCAATGTTGATCTCAAAAATAGTTGGTGGTTGATTTCAGTTCACTCATATGAAAATCCGATTCAAATTCCAAGTCAATTGGATGAAAATTGAGGATTTTAGAAATTGGAAAAAAGTGGTTGACCTTTGGCTTATGTTGACCTTTTGGCTGATGCTGATCTCAAAAATAGTTGGTGGTTGAATTCAGTTGGCTGATATGAAAATCCTATTCAAATTTCAAGTCAATCGGATGAAAATTGACGATTTTAGAAATTTGATGAAAAGTGGTTGACATGTGGCCTATGTTGATCTCAAAAATAGTTAGTGGTTGGTTTCAGTAAGCTGATATACAAATCCTAGTCAGTTTTCAAGTCAATCGGATGAAAATTGAGGATTTTAGAAATTTGAAATGGTTGTTGACAATTGCCCTATGTTGACCTTTTGGCCTATGTTGACCTCAAAAATAGTTTATGGTTGAATTCAGTTAGCTGATATGAAAATCCCATTCAAATTTGAAGTTAGTCGAATGACAATTGAGGATTTTAGAAATTGGAAAAACGTGGTTGACCGTTGGCCTATGTTGACCTTTTGGCTTATGCTGATCTTAAAAAATAGTTGGTGGTTGAATTCAGTTAGCGGATATGTAAATTCTTTTCAAATTTTAAGTCAATCGGATCAAAATTGAGGATTTTAGAAATTCGAAAAAGTGGTTGACCTTTGACCTATGTTGACCTTTTGGCCTACGCTGATCTCAAAAATAGTTGGTGGTTGAATTCAGTTCGCCGATATGTAAATACTATACACATTTCAAGTCAATCAGATGAAAATTGAGGATTTTAGAAATTTAAAATTGTTGGTAACCTTTGGCCTATGTTGCTCTTTTGGCCTATGGTGATCTTAAAAATAGTTGGTGGTTGAATTCTGTTTTCTGACATGTAAATCCCATTCAAAGTTCAAGTCAATCGGATTAAAATTGAGGATTTTAGAAATTTGAAATTGTTGTTGTCCTTTTGCTGATGTTGATCTCAAAAATAGTTGGTGGTTGAATTCCGTTTGCCCATATATAAATCCTTTTCGAATTTCAAGTCAATTGGATGAAAATTGAGGATTTTAGAAACTTGAAAAAAGTGGTTGACCTTTAGCCCATGTTGACCTTTTGGCCTATGCTGATCTCAAAATAGTTGGAGGTTGAATTAAGTTAGCTGATATCTAAATCCTCTTCAGATTTCAAGTCAATTGGATGAAAATTGAGGATTTTAGAAATTAAAAAAAAGTGGTTGACCTTTGACCTATGTTGATCTTTTGACCTTTTGACCTCAAAACTATATATAATTTTGTCGAACCACGAACTCTACCATTTGTGAAGTTTCGTGTGTTATCGTTTTTAAATTGTGACCTGTAGGCAAGTATAAGTGAGTGGACAGACAAACACAAAAACACAGAAATGAAAAATCACTCATGGAGTGACACTTGGCAAAACAGAACAAAGCAGAATGGCACTCGGTAGTGCATCCTTTTGACCTCAAAAATAATTGGTGGTTGAATTCAGTTAACTGACATGAAAATCCTATTCAAATTTAAAGTCAATCGGATGAAAATTGAAGCTTTTAGAAATTTGAAAAAGGGGTTGACCTTTGGCCTATGTTGACCTTTTGGCCTAAGCTGATCTCAAAAATAGCTGTTGGTTGAATTCAGGTGTCAGATATGTATATCCTATTTAAATTTCAAGTCAATCGGATGAAAATTGAGGATTTTAGAAATTTGAAATGGTTGTTGACCTTTGGCCTATGTTGACCTTTTTGCCGATGCTGATCTCAAAAATAGTTGGTGGTTGAATTCAGTTTGCCGATATGTATATCTGAGTCAAATTTCAAGTCAATCAGATGAAAATTGAGGACTTTAGAAATTTGGAAAAAGTGGTTGACCTTTGTTCTATGTTGACCTTTTGACCTTTTGACCCCAAAAATATATAGGATTTTGTCGGACCACGAACTTTACCATTTGGTGAAGTTTCATGAAGATCGGTTTTAAATTGTGTCCTGTAGGCAAGTATAAGTGAGCGGACAGACAAACACAAAAAAAGAAACACACGAACAAAAACACACAAACAAACAAACACACAAACCGGAGTGGGCAACATAATTGCAAAAAAAAAAAAACATTTTGCCAAGTAACAAACACAAACACACACAAACCGGAGTGATCAACAGACTTGCGAAAAATAAAAATTTTTACCAAGTAACAAACTAAAAAATCACTCATAGAATGACACTTGGCAAAAAAGAACAAAGTAGCATGGCACTCAGTGGAGCATCCTTTTGACCTCAAAAATAATTAGTGGTTGAATTCAGTGACCTGATGTGGATATATCGTCTTCAAAGTTTAAGTTAATTGGATGAAAATGTACAATTTTAGAAATTTGGCCTATGCTGACCTTTTAGCCTATGTTGACCTCAAAAATAGTTGGTGGTTGGTTTCAGTAAGCTGATATGCAAATCCTATTCAGATTTCAAGTCAATCGGATGAAAATTGAGAATTTTAGAAATCCGAAAAAGTGGTTACCCTTTGGCCTATGTTGACCTTTTGGCCTACGCTGATCTCCAAACAAACTTGGTGGTTGAATTTAGTTTGCAGACAAGTAAATTTGATTCAAATTTCAAGTCAATCAGATGAAAATTGAGGATTTTAGAAATTTGAAAAAAAGTGGTTGACCTTTGGCCTATGTTTACCTTGTGGCCGACGCTGATCTGAAAAATAGTTGGTGGTTCAATTCAGTTAGCCGATATGAAAATCCTATTCAAATTTCAGGTCAATCGGATAACAATTGAGGATTTTAGAAATTTGAAATTGTTGTTGACCTTTGGCCTTTGTTGACCTTTTGGAATGAGTGATCTCAAAAATAGTTGGTGGTTGAATTCAGTTAGCCGATATATAAATCCTTTTAAAAGTTAAAGTCAATCGGATGAAAATTGAGGATTTTAGGAATTTGAAAAAATGGTTGACCTTTGGCCTAAGTTGACCTTTTGACCTAATCTGATCTCAAAAATAGTTGGTGGTTGAAATCAGTTAGCCGATATGTAAATCGAATTCAAATTTCAGGTCAATCGGATGAAAATTGAGGATTTTAGAAATTTGAAATTGTTGTTGACCTTTGGCCTATGTTTCTCTTTTGGCCAATAGTGATCTCAAAAATATTTGGTCGTTGAATTCAGTTTGCTGATGCGCAAATCCCATTCAAATTTCAAGTGAATCGGAACCAAATTTTTGGAAAATGGAACCTGGACGGAAAAAGCTGAGTGCATTCCAGCCCAGGCAAGACGGCAAGTCATGAGAGAATGACCCTTCTAGGGAGGGATACTGAAGTATTCTGTGGTTCTCAGCGATAAGCACCTGTTCCAGGGCTTAAAGGGCTTTTAAAATAGCAAACAGATGCTTGGCAAGCGTCTCGATGTCTGGGACTTTGCATTCCACTGGAGCGAGATCAAAGGAGCTCTTTGCTATTTAACCATGGAGAATTCACCTGAACAGACAGTTGAACTGAGAGAAGAACTGGACTGGGGATCTTCGAAGGAGAGAGGGAGAGACAGAGCTCTTTCACGATTCTGTGGAGAGAGAGAGAGAGAGAGCTGAACGTCGCGCCATGTGGTTGATTGTAATATATAACTATATCTTCGTGAACCTGTTCGTTGCAAGAGATTAATAAATTTATATTTAACTTGAGTGAGTCTTATAGAGTTTCTGGCGGAGATGCGTCCAAGAGGTCAACAAAGTTCTTTAACACCAGACACAGCCAATGGAAGAAGAAACTTTGGCAGTTGATGTGAGCTCCAAAACAGGTGTGTCCTGAAACATGTGGTTGCTTTCAACCCACATATAACAATGTGGTTCAGGCAAATGGTCATCTTGAAACTCCAGCAAGGGTAGGTGAACCACAATTTTCCATTTTGCAAAGGAAATTGTCTTTCCATGTTTTGGAGGTGCATGCCATAATAATTTCATCTTGAGCCAGCCAAATTCACTAATCAAAATCTCCAGTAACTCTTCCAAAGCTTCTTTTTGATTATTACAGGTGGGTTACTCTCCTCTTTCATGTAACCACACCAGAGCCTGTTTTCCAACACACTGGATCAAGCAAATCATTTTAAGAACATATAATTAACACATTATAACTGACAATGTAATCAATATCCCGATTATGTCCAACCTTATAACAATTTACATTGGTTCACAAGTTCCCCTAGAACATTTGAAAGATATTTCATGTGTAACACCCGAACAAAACATATTAAATCAGGGGTGTACATGTTTCCAGCATAACCAAAGTGCATATGAATGTATTCAATAAATCTTCAAAATTATATTTCCCTTTTTCCTCACAAAAATACCCAAAATTCAATTACCCAGAAATCTCAAATATTATCATGTATTTCATCACATTTGCACAATCATGTGGTCCTCTCACCAGAAGGTGAGAAGGAAATCAATCTTACTGTAATTTTAAAATAATTCGTCTTCTTTCATCAACCTTACTTTCATATTTTACTTCCAAAATGTCTCGTGGAATTCACAGGTGCTCATCCAAGCATTAGCAAAATCTTTTTTCCCAAATCGAATCAAAGCAAGAATCCAAAATTAACCATTTATGTATTCTTATCATAATTATCACAGATCTCCTTCGTATCAATCTTCCAACAAAATAAAAAAATGTCTGAAACACATAATTATATGATTCAGATTACTTTCAGCACATAATTCCTTGAAATCATCATTACCTCTCCTTTTATTCTTTATTTTATAACAAATAAACAAAAAATAATAATAATAATACAATGGTCCTCAATTGTCCCATCCTTAACAATTTTCTTTCACATTATTTTTATTATCTCACATTCATTATTTTA
Source organism: Myxine glutinosa (assembly GCF_964187855.1). Taxonomy (NCBI): domain Eukaryota; kingdom Metazoa; phylum Chordata; class Myxini; order Myxiniformes; family Myxinidae; genus Myxine; species Myxine glutinosa. The sequence goes on along the minus strand of NC_136261.1, from coordinate 372,911,283 downwards.
CAAATTTGTTGCCAAGATCTGTATTTTCCTCCTCTCCTTTTTATTAATATCAACCATTTTCTCTCGCCATGGAATAGTCCATTATTCATATAAATAATCATAAGAGTTCTGTAAAACATCTTCATTTTTTTAAACTTAGCCAATTATTTTAAATGACATGTTTTCTCCAAAAAAATAACAAGTCACATTCTTTGTATATTGTCAACATTGTTCATCGTTTAAGTATCATCCAGAACTAAAAATATTTTTTATAAACCATCAACTTGTAGATGCATTTATTTATATCCCATTAACCCAAGAACTCTCAATTGCTTGGTTTATTTTAGTAATGCTGTAGCGGCTACCGCTCGGTTTACACAATCGCCTTGCACCTACCAAGGACGTGGAGCGATCACCATGCCGGGCTCGTCCAGGACGCCCGGGCAGGCTCGCGCTCAACTTGCCAGGCCTCGGCCGGGACGCCCGGGCATGCCCGGGCACGCCCGGCCACGCCCGCTCTCGACTTGCCAGGCTGCGTCCGGGACGCCCGGGCATGCCCGCCCTCGACTTGCCAGGCCGCGACCAGGACGCCCGGCCACGCCCCCTCTCGCCTTTCCCGGGCACACGCTCCGGGATAATGTGTGTATATATATTGCTGCCCGATAAACGGGCTTTTCAGAGTACCCGAGTTGTTTTGTGACAATAAAGAAACTCGGACGAATTCCAGCTTTTTTTGTCGCGTCCATTCTTCCGATTAACGTGGGAGCACAGCTCCTGCAATGCCATATATCCATATTTCTTATCAAAATGTTCCTAACATACACATTAATCCCATTAGACCTCAAATAACCTACAATCCGAAAAATAAATTTGTGACATTTCAACAATGATTACAATATCATTGTACTTCTCATCCTTAACGGTTCATTCAAAGGACAGATAGTAGCTATGGAACAGGTGCATGTATATGTAACAGGTGCATGCCCCCAGGGCACCGTTACCTTCCCTTTTTCATCCACCTTATAAAACATCAACACCATTCATTAAAAATACTATAAATATCACATAATTCCACTCTTCCTTCAGTGAGGCCAGTTTTCCATCTGGTTCAAGATTTACATTTCATTCCATTAATTTGGAGCATTAATTCCATTAATTTATCATGACTTGTGATAAACATTGATCATTTGAACACAAATTGAACAAATCTAATTTTAAAAAAACACTTCCATTAACTTGACATTCTTTTCACAGCACAAAGTTCACTTGAACATCCTTTTACTTTTATCATTTTTACAAGAAAAATAACCTAGTTTCATCATCAAATTTTACAATTTTCGTATTTACACTTTAACTAGTGAATACAAATGACACCTGTATGTAGATGTCCCAAGTTATCAAAAATGTATGGTGTTGGTGCACGTAACATCACGTTTTAAAAAAAAACGATGTAACAGCACGTCCAATAGTTCAAACGTTTTGTATTTTCCCTCCCTTTGAAAGATTTACCCTTACATCTCGTTTATATCCTTAATTATAACACAATATCATAACATATCTATTGTAATAAAACATACAGTACACTAATGATTGACCATTTTCATAACCCTTTGTTTTGTAAGTTCCAGGCCATCACTAGATCGTAATTTTAACCATGCTTCTTCACGCTAGTGAAGAAGTTCACTGCTAGTCCTGCTAGTCCCAAACCTTCACTTCACTGCTTTTAACCATTTTAACCATGCTATTTTAACGCAAATATTTTCCATTCACGAAATAAAATGAATTTTATGACTTTTCCCTTTTTTTTTTTTGAAGTTTACAAAATGTCCCCAAATCTGTATATTATTTATACTGTGGTTACATTAAACCATATATATGTTCATATCTTAATCCAATCAGAAAATTGTCAATTTACCCCTTCGTCAGGTTCAGTATGTCCAGATTTAAAGTTTAGTTGGATTTTTTGGGGGATTTGGAAAACTATATATTTTTGGAAACTATATTGTATAGTCGGTCAGAAAACCAATGTTGCTATTTGCACAGCCTCCTGTATGGCGGCCATCTTGGATTTTCAAACTTGCCGCCATAGAACTACTTTTTCTCAATATCTCAGCTTCTAAACAACATAAAGCTTTGATTCTAACGGCTAAACATACATTTTCAAGGGCCCCGAATCCAATGGTAACAAGTTCGATAAGCTAGACATGACCATAGAGCTCCTATGTGGCGGCCATCTTGGATTTTTCTAACAGTCGCCGTAAATTGATGTTTCTCAGGATCTCATCTTTTAAATAAGACGGAGCTTTGATTTTTCTAAATCCCAAAAACAATCCAACGAAATCTAAAATCTGGACATGCTGATGAAGATTCACTCTGGACTGATTGGCATCTCTAACAATGCCAATGCTAGACAGAGATTCTTCATGGTTACACCAGAATTATCACGCCTGTCAAAAGACTTCAAGAGTCAGTTTGGCCTGGAAGGTGACAAGATCACAGAACATCATGACCTTGGTCCAAGTGCAGTCAAGAGGGAGCATGAAGCAATCAACAAGATCAAGGCTGCGATACTGAGTCATGGGAATCCATTTGACACTGAAGGTGACAAGCTGCACAATGTGATAACGAATGCTTACATCCCAGACGAGTATGTACCACAGATCTTGAACATTGATGTCACTGGTCAGAAGTTGTATGAAGACTATGTGTCGGAGCGTATCAATGGAGATGTTAGCCTCTGGGCACCAGTCAAGAAGGAGAACAACAAGATGTTCACGTCTGGGAACAAGAGAACCACAGTGAAACTCAGAGACAGGACTGTGGATCTGAAGGAGACTAAGGAACTGTACGGAAGGCTCATGGTCCTTGCCAAGTCAAACAGAGACGTCAACCAGAAATATGCCATCGGAAATTACGAGTTCACTGTGACACCAAGAGCACTGTTCGCTCCAGATGGGACAATTCTTCCATGCACTGACAAGTCGAAGTTAATTCATCTCCTCGACAAGTTAGCAAGAGCAGAAATTCACCCCGAAGATCAGCAGCAGACACCAGCTGCAAGTGTTCTACAAGAAGATCCAATGGACACAAGAACTATGGCATCCACATCTAGTAAACCTACAAGTCGGGAGATTGCACTGGTGGATGGGATGGTACTTGTGCATAAGCTGACAAAGAAACCAGCCACTGTAGTGAAAGTCAACGATCTGGGTGAATGCTTCAATGACAGACTCATGTCTCTAACAAAAGATTGTGATGAGATCATACTGGTCTTTGACACATACAAAAACGATTCTCTGTAGAGTGCTACCAGGGCTAAAAGAAGGCAAGGAAAGGATGCAGTACAGTATCAAGTCAGAGATGACACCAACATCAAACACATCCCAATGAGCAGATTCCTTTCTCATGACAAAACAAAGGCTGATCTGACTGACTATCTGGCAGCGAAAACTCTAGAATACAACAGTCACTCATCCAAGTTGATCATCACGTCTGCTTCAGGGCGTACTAGGAGCAACAGTGACATGCTCTTCGAGGACAACAACCATGAAGAAGCTGACACCCTGTTGATCCACCAGGCCGTGCTGGCATCCCAGCGAAACCCACATGATGCGCAGTTAGTGTTCTTCTCTCCCGACACAGATGTCCTGGTACTAGTCATAGCAAACTATGACCTACTGCTGAGGAATACATCCATTTCCATGGCCTCTGGAATACTTCAAATAGAGCCACTGTGGACAGCTCTAGGGGTCGAAAGAGCAAAGGCGTTGCCAGCCTTTCATGCTTTCACAGGGGCAGACAACACTGGGAGGTTCTCTCGAATAGGCAAAGCAACCTGGCTGCATGTCTACCTCAAAGCAAGTGAAGATGTCATAGACACCGTGCGAATGCTTTCAGATGCAACTGAAGTGACGGAGGACATGTTGTCCAAACTAGCTAACTTTGTATGCGCTGCTTACTCTCCAAATAGCATCCACATCGACAGCATCCCCGAACTACGATGGTATCTCTTTTGCAAACACATGGCAGAAAGTGACAGGCTTCCTCCTACTCTTGGAGCTCTCAAGCAGCACATCCTTAGAGTCCATATCCAAGCCAGAGTGTGGGGTCAGGCAAGCATTGCTCAACAGGATCCTCAGCTGAATCCCCTGCAAAACGGCTTTTACAAAGACACGGATGGACAAGTGAAACCAACCACAACTGAGGAGCCTCCAGCCCCCAAGGCCATCATTCAAATGGTTAGATGTCAGTGCAAAACAGACTGTTCTTCATCTAGATGTTCCTGCAGAACAAACAACTTGGCTTGTACAAACCTTTGGCAGTGTGACATCCAGTGCCAAAATGATGAGGACTCTCAAGATGTGATGAACGAAAGCGATGATGAGGATGATGATGACTTTACTCAATGATGAATCAAAGCTCTGTGCTCTTTAGAAGGTGAGTTACATCAGTTTTACGGCGGCCAGTTTGAAAAATCCAAGATGGCCGCCACATAGGAGCTCTATGGTCATGTCTAGCTCATCAAACTTGTTACCATTGGATTCGGGGCCCTTGAAAATGTATGTTTAGCCATTAGAATCAAAGCTTTATGTTGTTTAGAAGCTGAGATATTGAGAAACATCAAGTTTACGGCAGCCAGTTTGAAAAATCCAAGATGGCCGCCACATAGGAGCTCTATGGTCATGTCTAGCTTATCGAACTTGTTACCATTAGATTCGGGGCCCTTGAAAATGTATGTTTAGCCGTTAGAATCAAAGCTCTATGTTATTTAGAAGCTGAGATATTGAGAAAAATTTGTTCTACCGCGGCAATTTTGAAAATCCAAGATGGCCGCCATACAGGAGTCTGTGCAAATAGCAACATTGGTTTTCTGACTGACTATACAATATAGTTTCCAAAAATATATAGTTTTCCAAATCCCCCCAAAATTCCAACGAAATTACATCGTGAACCTGACTACCTAGTATATGTCTGTACCCACATATGTCTGTATATTTTTACAAAATTCAACTTTCATTAAACTGAAAAATGCTTTGGTAGACCCATGCAAGAGCCCTTACAAATTTTGAAAACTTTCCAAAGACATAACTTCCATTTCCTTTGAAATTTGTGATCACAAACCTTTCGTACTTACACAACATCATAATAATACATAGTCCTTATCAATTTTGCCAATTTTCTGTACTATTATTTTCCCATATCAGGGTAGGTGTCATTTTTTAAAGTCTGCTCATCAATATTCGCATATTAATTTTCAGAACTACACACAATGTTAACATTTAGACCAACGTTTTTGTCCCACAATATATTATTCAGTGTTATCCCATCTGGTCTATCATTACCAGCTCCCTTTTACCTTCCTTGGTTCATTCTCCCCAAAATTTTACCCCAAGATTAATAGCAGATATTTTCACATGCCAGATAACAACAACAACATGCATTTTAAGGCCATTTTCCCTGTTAAAGCGGGGGTTAGCCTTGCGGTCCTCATGACAATCTTCTCCATTTTGCCCTATTTTCTGCATCTCTCCTTGTTAACCCCCTTGCCCGCATTTCTTCTTCCACCATCTTTAGTCAAGTCTTTCTCGGTCTTCCCCATCCGTCCTCTACTGCAATCTACATTCATTTCCATCACTCTTCTTAACCAGTCACTTTCATCCTTCCTCAATGCATGACCAAACCATCTCAACCTGTTCCTCTTCACAGCATCAATCATAGGCTCCATTCCCATTCATCATTTGTCTTCCTCTCTCTCAACGATCCTCCGCACATTCACCGAACCATTCGCATTTCCGCCCTTTCCAGCCTTCCTTGCACACACGCACACATCCTCCCACATGCAGCATACACCTTTCCCTTCAGCTTCGTCCTATGACTTCTATGTGAGAGTCATGTTATCATTAAATTTCATGCGACTTTCATAGCATCTCATTAACTGGTAAATCAATTGTTCCGAAAATTGTCTTTCAGTTCTCTTCCCCATGATGCCCCACCGCCCCCCCCCCTAAGCACATGTGTTAGTTCAATACAGGGTCTTTTAATTTTAATTTTTGCAGAATTTCCATTTCAAATTTATTCTCTTCCTTCCTATGAAATCTTTGTGAGAACTTTATGGAAGGTCACTTCTTTTTCCCAAATTTACTGTAAGTTCTCCAACGATCATGTCCGACCTTGAACATTCCACGAATCTTGCAACAAATTTTCTCATACACACTCGCATTAGATCCATTTCACATATCTGTTCATGAAATTTCATAAATGATCACACAAGTAATGATCACATTGTAATGACCTCTAAACATTTCTAAACCAATAAACTAGCCTGGCGATGCCAAATACCCCACACTTCTGTCATCTTAGAAGTCACTTTTTGCTTTAGACAAGTATTTATCAAAGCCTTCAGACAAACTATTAGCAATATTATTCCTAGGATTAAAATTATTAGGATTATTATCAAATATTTATCAAAATATTAGGATTATCATCAAACCAATGAATGACTCAATTTTTAATGATTGCACATCCAAACCTAGATATTTTGAGTTCCGTAACTTTAATACCTCAAATTTTCCATTTCTTCCCTTCCTGATCCTTAGATGTAGGGATGGGTTCTTTTTAGGATCATGTTGCATAAAGCATTATTTTCCCAAACAGTGTGAACATTGAACTACACCATTACCTCTGACATCCCACAATTAACCTTAGCTTTCCCATGATGTCGCTATATGACCTTATAATCCCATAAAACTCTTTGTTCCTTTAACATCCAACTGAAAATTCTCATTTAATAGCAATACTATTAATCCCTACCATAATTGAAATAAACAATGTCACAACGTCAACAAAGATATGCAACATCTTTGTTGGTCAACGTCTTTACACTCATTTTGCTTGGCTGTCTGTACTGTTATTTCATAGTAACCTCTAGCTATGAAATAACACTTCTCACAGTTAGACCCATCAAAATTTTCCAATATTCGTCAATTATTCATCTTCATCCATTTTTCAACAAAACTACATGTGGAAAAAAACATGGAGATTTCATCAGTACTATATTCTTTAAAAAAAAACAATTTTTGTTTATGTTCTGTGCTTTATTAGTGACACAGAAAGATAAATATTATAACGTCCCATTAGATACGAGTGAAATCATGTGATCCCCATTTCTTATTTCTTTCAACTTCCATTTGTCCAAGATTCCTATATGACTCTCCGAAAGTAAGTGTAGCTATGAAGTCTTGAAGGTGTAAAAACTTGACTTTGAAATCTTAAATTAACAAGCATTCAACAACTATTCTGCCATATTTTGCCTCATTATGTCCGTAAGTCTTCAGATATATTTTTCTAGGTAATTACTGTCACACCAACACCGAAAATATAATTTCATCTCATAGCAATTTTATATTAAAATAAATAGTATGTCATTTCTCTTGAAGCAATCCAGCCATAAATATTATTTGGAAGTCTTTTGCTGTCAGAACACAATTTCTCTGCTGTCAAAGGTTAAAGTTTGGCCTCTGTGACTCCTCAGCTAATGGTTACTTTTTCTTGACAAAAACAAATATCTTTTATATTTATCCCATTAAAATCCCATTACAATCCCATATCTTGTCACCCTTTGCATTGTTGAAAGCAATTAATTCCATCACTCAATTTTACCTTGCATCCTTACATTACATTACAACTCCAATTCATTCTTCAAGTCACAATCCAGAGTGACTTGAGAACTATACCCAGAGTTCTATACTATACCCAGTTTCAAAGAGTAAATAATTATATATATTTTCATTATTTTACCATTTAACTTGTTCAAAGGATATTCATTTCGCAAAATCGAATCAACCACAACCCTCGCCATTAATATCTATTGTAAGCGTGCCAAATCAATAAGTATCAATTTTTCTATGAGCCTCGACCAGAGAGTGGTTGTTACTCACAAACACTCGTCGCTAGCTGTTCCATTGTCTGTTGATTTTCATTCTGCTGCCGATTTCAATTGAGCCAGCAGAGTGGAATTTGGAATTTTTTATTTCTCTGAGCTCATGAAATGGCCAATGTCTGTACACAAGCTCTATTTGCCCTCCTTGAACCCCTGGTATCTATCCTTGACTCACTATTTGTTCATAGGTAGTAGGTCATCGTCTGCCATACAAAGGTGGCGACATTGGGTGGTTTGCCATTGCCTTCCCACAAAAGCGCTTAATTATTGTCTTTCATTAAGCGTGAAGCATGTCTCAAAGCTTAGTGATGGACATAGACAAAATTAGGCAGACAGATTTTGGTACTCAACAAAGATAATCGGAACAGTCCTTAAATTAACACCAAGCAGATCCAATCAGTTTAGCCCATCATTTTGACAGCATTCCAATTCATTATATATACTTTCACCTTTCAATAAAAATATATGTACCAACCAAATCTGTTTTCCTGTGCCTGGACCTGCATATGTACCAAAAATATATATATATACCAACCAAATCTGTTTTCCTGAGCCTGGACCTGCATATGTACCAAAAAATATATATACCAACCAAATCTGTTTTTCTGAGGCTGGACCTGCATTGTTCAGTCCACCTGTTCCTTCAAGGCACATAAAACATGCATGAATTTACACGAACAACATCGTATCTCTCCCATTTCACAAATTATGTACGCAATTTTTTTAGCCTGTTCATTAAATTCCCATCATTTGTCATGCAATAATCCTAGATATTTGGTTTTAAACACAAGGTCTGCATCAAAGGCTTGCACAAGGGTTGCAATCACAAAGAAGGGCTTGCATCTTTTCGAACTTCTCTGAGTCGTCACTCAGAATGTCTGCCAGATCAAAAATACTCGCCCATTTCTGTAAGTGATTTTGTCATAATATATTCATTCATATGAAGGTCAGCTTCAACCACCATCCGAGTGAATGTTAGTTGTCAGCCTGTCTGTAAAACAACAAAAGCATTTTACATTCACACCCAAGGTACAAGCAGCCTAATTTTAACAGGTGCACCTGTCTACTTGACCAAATGTCACGCACACTTGCAAACACAATATTTTCACTCATATCTCTGACACACCATTTCAAAGCACACTCTGCCACACACCAAAACTCACTCTTGATACTTCAAGACATGCACACAATCGCTTGAGGTCATGACAAAATACAGGGCACTCTTGATACTTCAAGACATGCACACAACAACGAACAACTGTTCACCACTGCTTAAGTGAGTGAAGACAGTTGGAACCACCGCTACAATGCAGACACCCATGCAACATCACCACTCTTTCTGCAGAAGAGTGCGTGACTGTTCAGAACCACCGCTACAAAATGCGGACATCCGTGTTTTATCTAGTCAAATCTAGTGGCCAAACCCACATTGACAAAAACACTCCTGGGGTATTTCACGCGATCAACCATCTGGTATACCCACGAACCATATAACCTGGCCAAATAACCACCGCTACAAAATGCGGACATCCATGTTTATCTAGTCAAATCTAGTGGCAAAACCACATTGACAAAACACTTCTCACTGCAAATTTATGCAAGAACAGACAGACAGATGATACAAAATAGTTAACACAATACACCACCCTGTGACCATAATACTCGGGAATCAAAATCTGTAATCAGTTCGTTTGATGCGTTACCAAGCGACAAGGGGAAGAGGAGAGTACAGCTTTGTGCTCAAGTCTTTATTTTCCCAGGTCGTCCTAGAGTTAGCAAGATGTCACGGTCGCCATTTGTTAGGGATATTTTTCCTACAGTAGTATGTAATGGATGAACCAAAAATTCAATGTCCATCAACTTGCCAGAAGAGAGTCACAAATTTTAATTCCCGAGGAGGATAACACTTTCTGTCTTCAAGAAATACACAGCAAGAAAACAATGACCCTTATCAAACCAGGGAGAGCATGGTACAATTCACAAAAACACACAAGGAAGATTTACAACAAATCCTAGATCAAAGTCCAAAGTGAAAATCCTGGTACAGTAGGGATGCACAAAGAAATATCATACTAAACACCAGCATGCACAGTATACAGTTAACATACAGAATCAACCAGCCAAGTGAAGTATCCTGGCAATTTGGTCATTCGTTCTGATTTTTTATACAGTTTCAAGTGGGAGGAGCAAGTGGAGGGGGGGAGGAGCGAAGAGAGGGGAGGAGAGCAGTAGGATTGGTTGGGCAAAGTTTGGGTGGGAGGGCGTGAGGATCGGAGGATACAATGTGATTGGTCAAGTGAAATCTTGGGATGGGAGTGCCCCCGCTGGGATCAGATCTGCATTTTCAAATCCTTTGATGATAAGAATGGGCTGCTCCAGACTGGTTGGCACCAAGGCACTATCATTCATAACGTTGCGTAAATGTTGCAGCGACGTTTTATAATGCCATTGCAGGGACATTTATGATTTAATATTTAGAAACAATACAAACAGGCATAGAAATAAGAAAGTCCTTATTTAATAAAAGGCCACTCAGTAGCTATGACAATCCCATCCTTTTTCAATCTGCAAACTCATCTTTTCCTCATAAGTCAAAATCATACTGCAATCTCACAAAATATTTTTACTGAGAAGCAGAGAGCCCGAGAGAGCTAGCCTACATGGATTTTATACTTCATTATTTCCGAACCGTTGTTCAGTTTATTTTTGTTTTAAAACTCATTATTGCACGCAATTTTTTTTAGTTCTATACACAATTTTTCTCAAAACCCAGTTGTAACATTAAGTTGAGAATGGACTTCGGAACTACCATCCCCCAGAAGTCACGTAGGCGAAAGTGGGAGGGGACACACCCTACAAATATTTACATCTAATTTATTAAACAATGGTAGTTTGCCAGACCTCGAGCTGAAACGATTTGTCATAAGGAGCATTTGTTTAAGCCTCGATAACCCAGCAAATCACTTCAAAGAGCCTCGGTAGACATTGTGGCTCCAGTTGTATTATTTAATTATTTACCAAGAAAACAATATCTTTTCTCCAACTTGCTTGTATAATTCAATAAGACACTCGATCCAACATCACATTATTTTCCAAAAAACATCCCATCTGTATTACATATTCCCTTCAGTTAGAAAAAATGATTTCGCCATGGCAATATGCGATCTGCCATTGCCTTATACTAAGAGTTTTACTTTTCTCGAGCAAACGATTCTGGGCAGTGCCGGAGATTGAGGCTCATGGAAATTGCTTGCTTCATAAATTTACACTTCCACAGTGCGTGTGTGTCTGTGAATAAAAGAGACAGAATTGTGAGGAACATCTATCTATAATTCCAGTAATCTCTGTGTGTGTGTGTGTATGTGTGTGTGTATGTGTGTGTGTATGTGTGTATGTCTGTGTGTCTGTGACCGCTGTTTCTCGACAACCACGGGTCCGATATACTTGAAACTTGCCAGGTATATTGCTGGGGACCTGAGGATGTGCCTTTTCAAGGTTTCATATTAATCGGACAAGTAGTTACCGAGCTATGGCGATTTAGCCGTTCGCCGTTCGCTTTGGCTTTGCGAATGGACCAAACCATCTCATGTAAATAGAGGGGGGGGGGGGGGTTCTACCGTACTCGCAAGCCGTTCGCTTTGGCTTTGCGAATGGACCAAACCATTTCATGTAAATAGAGGGGGGGGGGATTGTCACCGTACTCGCAAGCCGTTCGCTTTGGCTTTGCGAATGGACCAAACCATTTCATGTAAATAGAGGGGGGGATATAATTTTAGATATATATATATAGTACGGGCATGCCCTAGTAAATGAAAAAACGAGGTGTGTGTTTGTGTGTGTGTGTGTCTGTGTGTGCAGGTGTGTGTGGGTGTCTGTGTGTGCAGGTGTATGTGTGTGTGCGTGTGTTTGGGGGGGGGGGGAGGGGTGGTTGTTATGTCGTTACATTTCTTCCAACATAATCAATTTTGAGGGTCCAGGTGTGATCTAACCGAACCCTCATTCCATCATCATAATTAATCTCAGGTTTTGTAATCATGGTTGGAGCGTCCTCTCTAAATCCGAGCGGATCCACGGTTCGAATCCCGTACAAGTCATATCAGAGATTTTAAAATGGTGCGTGCTGCTTCCTTGCTTGACACTCAGCATATAAAGGGATAGAGTACAGACAAACAACCATAGGTTAGCAAACATTGCGCAGATTTGATGGGTCTAATGGGCTCCCCCTGCATTGAAGCTCCTTCTAAGGGAACTCATATTTATTATGATTATATTATTAAATACAATTATAGTAATTATATTGAAAGATTAAACACATCGGGATGTTTTCAACACTTGGACTCTTCAAAGGTCTTTTCAATAACACTTTAAATACTCCAAGTAAATATGGCAATACTTACAAGTTATTAGACTTTTTGTTTTCCTGCACAAGTGCGAGGCTCATTGAAGAACAAGTTAAATTTACATTGAGGTTGTGGGGAAATGCTCGGGCGCACAACGAGCAAGGGAATAAAACGAACAGGTAAGGAAAGAGAGAAAAGTTAAGGAAACATTGAAATCAGCAAGTAATTGGGTTTCGTGAGGTGGGGTTATTGCCTTGCTGGGGGACATGAAGACCTTATGGTTCGGTCAGGATCGGGATGACAGGTGGGGGTGCACTACTTGGTTGAAGCACTGCAGGGAGGTGTGTGACAGAATAGCTTCTGGAAGGTGCTTCCCAAGATGGGATAAGTGAGCATAAAAGTGTTGAGGTTGTACAGTCAGCCTGGACATTGGAAGTTTAAGCAGGAGGGGGTGACTGGAAGAGAACATGAATCCTGGAGTTGGGGGTTGCTGGGAAAAAACATGAATCCTGGAGTTGGGGGTTACTGGGAGAAAACATGAATCCTGGGGTTGGGGGTTGCTGGGAAAAAACATGAATCCTGGAGTTGGGGGTTACTGGGAGAAAACATGAATCCTGGAGTTGGGGGTTGCTGGGAAAAAACATGAATCCTGGAGTTGGGGGTTACTGGGAGAAAACATGAATCCTGGGGTTGGGGGTTGCTGGGAAAAAACATGAATCCTGGAGTGGTAGGTTACTGGAAGAGAACATGAATCCTGGAGTGGGGGGTTACTGGGAGAAAACATGAATCCTGGATTTGGGGGTTGCTGGAAAAAAACATGAATCCTGGAGTTGGGGGTTACTGGAAGAGAACATGAATCCTTGAGTGTGGAGTTACAGGGAGAGAACATGAATCCTGGAGTGGGGAGTTACAGGGAGAGAACATGAATGCTGGAGTTGGGGTTTACTGGAAGAGAACATGAATCCTGGAGTTGTTGTTACTGGAAAAAAACATGAATCCTGGAGTTGGGTGTTACTGGCAGAAAACATGAATCCTCGATTTGGGGGTTACTGGAAGAAAACATGAATCCTCGAGTTGGGGGTTACTGTAAATTAACATGAATGCTGGAGTGTGGGATTACTGGAAGAGAGCATGAATCCTGGAGTGGGGGGTTACTGGAAGAGAACAAGAATCCTGGATTTGGGGGTGACTGGAAAAGATCATGAATCCTGGAGTGGGGAGTAGCTGGGAGAGAAGATGAATCCTGGAGTGGGGGTTACTGGTTACGGAAAGCACAGCTTCCAGCCGGTTGCTAATCAACAGCAAGTGCCAATTTGTATGCCAGGTTCCTCCATCCAATTACCGTTTACCTGTGGGTCATGGGGGTTTCCAACCGGGTCTCACGCCCTCGATAGGCACTTGCCTTATCTTCTAAATCTTAATTAGATGCATCCAAGCGAAAACTGCCAGTGCACATCGGACATAGACTGGAGCCATTTAGTTGGGGAATAAAACCTTCCATGCTAAAACTATTTGTGGACTGTGCTAGATCAATGGAAGAAAGGACAAGCACAGACAGGTTGGAAGAGAAGTTCAACAACAAGGAGTATATTTACAATGCAGTGCCGAGAGATTTGGAAAGCATTGTCAGGTGTACAAATAAGGGAATCATTTATCAAAATAATTCATGTGTGAATAAAATGTGTCTTCTGCAGGAGGACAACAATGAACATTACAACAGTGGTGCGGACACCACATACTGTCATTTTGTGGAAGTTCTCTCTGGATGAAGGAAGGATCATTTTGATGTGGATTTTTACTTCCTTTGCATTCCTTTCACTCCTCCTCAACGCAGGTATTATAATATCCTGTGCAGGTTCCACAAACCCATGCTGCTCTACATCAGCATTTCATCACTAGCCGATGCGTGCTGGGGGATTCGTTGGGATATCCTGTGTCCTTAGCAACACTATAGCACATCGCATAGAGATCACGTTCATCGAATGTCTGTGGCAAATATTTTGTTTGGAGTTTGCACTTGTTCATCAGTTCCTCAGCACCTGGATCATGTACGTCGACCGACATTTTGCGGTGTTTTGGCCGTACACATATGTCGCTCTGAGGGAAAGTAGGCAGAGTGACCTGAAGCTCGTCTTTCTTGTGGAGATCCTCGGGATCTTCCTCAGCATCAGTTGCCCTCTGGTCACGTTGTACCTCGAGTTTTGTAACGACTCTGTGATCGTGCATGACAGTGCGTGCCTCTCCTCAACTGTTGCTCGCTCCTCTTGTGAGAACACCAACTTCGGATCCATTTTCGTTGCTGTTATTTTGTCTTTTGTGTTCGGTTTAACCGGATTTACCGCATTGTACTCCACTAGCTGCATCATCTGTAAATGCTGCAATTCGAGCAAGGAGTCGAATGTCAAAGCTCTGCACACTTGCCTTACACAGCTCATTGTGACATCAGTGCAATTTGCAACCTGTACTCTCATCTTGGGAATGAAAAATATACTAAAACATCCGGCGGACGGATTGTTCCTGGACCTTTTCGCCATTGTCACACCAGCAACTTACATCCCTTGATCTTTGGATTTCGGACTCAGGAAATCCGTGTGGTGTTCGTGAAATTATTTCAACCAATGTCGATTAAATACTCCACCATGATCAAATGTCCATTGTCATGGAATTATTTCCTTTAAAAATGTGTGCTGTTTTGAAATGTCAAAATCTGTTGATGAGCTGAAAAATATAGATTTGAGGGATTTATTAATTTTAGAGGACACATGTTGTTGTTCTCCTCCTCTTCCATTTGTAAGGGCGGTGAGGTCCAATGGAACCAAGCGTCTGCCCTGCCTAGACCACGATACTCCTCCACTCTCCTCTGTCCTCAGCCAACAATCTCCACTCTCCAACCACCTCCACCTTTCTGAAATCCCTCTTCACACTATCCTCCCATCTCAACCGTGGTCTACCTCTTTTCCTTCTACCTTGCTCTCTCAACCTATCCACTCTCTTTTCTATTCTGTCTCCCCCCATCCACGCCAAATGTCCAGCCCAGCTCAGCCGGTATTTCACCAATCTCCACATCAAGCTCATCTGCCCACCAATTTTCTCCCTCAGTTCCTCCATTCTCCTTCTAGCCACCCTCTTCACTCCCGCAATCCTCCTGACCGCGTTTTGCTCGTAAACCTGCATCCTCTGATGTTATCTCTGTCAATGCTGCTGTCTCCAGACCATACAGGTAGGCTGGCATGACACACGATATCAGAGCCATTCCTTTCAATCACCTTGAAATCTTTGTGTCTGCCAGTACACCTTCAACCCTCCTCCACACATCTGCACACACATGAATCCTCCTCTGCACCTCTGCCTCTGAGTCACCATCCGTTGTCACTCTTCTACCCAGACACTCAAACCTATTTCCTTGTCTGCTATCCTTCCTCTCTAACCTGAAATTCATTTCTTTTCTCTGCTGTCCAACCCACATCTCCTCCATCTTCTCCATGCTCATTTTAAACAGCCCATTTCTCAAATGCCTCATTTCACTCCCCCAGTACTTCCTGCATCTCCCTCCTTCTCTCCGCATCAAAACAGCCAGATCGTCTGCATACAACATCCATCCCATACTACCCCTCATGTTTACCTTCCTGCTTACCAGCTCCATCACCATGATAAACAGGAGTGGGCTGAGAGTGCTTCCCTACCTGACATATCAAGGTTAAAGGGTTGAAATCGCAATGATGCTGTGGTTGCTTGACATGATTTCGGCCAAGTCAGAATGTTTGCGATGTTTGATGTGTTTACATAATGTGTACCTATATTTATATTCTATATGTACGTTGTTGACGATATTTTCAGTGAGAGCGATAAACAGTAATCCCACTATTGGTCAATGGCTTTAACACCAACACAAATGTTTTATTTCGGAACCGAAGCATCGAAAAGCTACATATATCGGCTCGATGACAGAAGACGCCATTTGCATTTTTGCCGGACTTTCCCGAACCTGGTTCGGAACCGATTGACATGATATTTATAAGAGATTCTTCAAACTGTTTTTGAAGGGAAGAAGAGGTTAAAGTGCAACCTCCTCTTGGTGTATAACTGCAACAAGAGATATAGACCCCCTTGTGCATTATGATTGTGTGAAAATTTATTTGACATGCCGAGAAAGAAAAGAAAACACGTGATTATTCATTAATTTAAGCTGCAATAAAAAAACAAGCTTTAGATTATCAAAATTTTTTTTTTTTAAATTGGACAAAAATCTCGGTTTTTTTTTTTGACTTTTTATTTAAGGCTAAAACTTTTCAAATTTCATTTGTACATCCGTGAGATTTCTTGAGGGATCAGAGAATGTCGAGCTGCTCTGGATAGGCAGCCATGTCATGGTATATAATGCGCAGTTTGAGTCTGTCCAGATAAATAACCAGCAGGTATGTGAGTAGCTTCTGGAGACAGGGTTTTGGAAATGTTTGTGATTAATTGTTCGTGCACAAAGTGGAGGGAAGAGCTAGTCACCATTTGCATTGCTTTGTTCAGTGCCATGTCGGTGTTTTCAAGTGTCGCTGAGTGTTTCCTATCTCCAATAAATTCTTCATCGTTCGACATCGTTCATTGAAATGTTTGCTTTTTTTGTGTAAACCACTGGTGCTGCTTCGTATGCAGTCTTTGGCTGCTGGTTGCATCATTCCTCCCGTACTCATTTTTCTGACCTCAGAAGGATGACAGGCAGGCTGAATCAACCCACCTAGTGTTAATTCAACGGCACGACAGGGTCTCAAACTCAAGACCCTAGGTTCTTAAGCCAACCACTTTAACCATTGAGGTTGAGCCATTAGGCCATTTTTCACCAGACCTGTAAAATTTCACGTACCAATGACAGGATGGGGAACAGGAAAGTGTTGATATGAAGCAACTGCTGGTATTTGCAGTGTTAGGCCATTGCACGTCGGGGTATAAGTCCCGCAAATACAGTTTTTGTGCAACAAAGATGGGGATGAGTTGAAATTAGTTCTGGGCGATAATCGTAATGGGATTATAATCGTGCTTTACATTTGTTATCTTACTATAATTCACCAAATGTCAGTCCGTCCAGCACAAAGTTCGAAGGTACCGCAAAAAACGGCTGAACCGACCGCAACGATATTTTGGGTGGGTAATCCTGGGACCCCTGGAGTAAAATAGGATATATTGTCGCGGCTGCCGCTGGGTTTTCACAATCGCCTTGCACCTATCAAGGACGCGGAGCGATCACCATGCCGGGCTCGTCCAGGACGCCCGGGCAGGCCCGCGCTCAACTTGCCAGGCCTCGGTCGGGCATGCCCGGGCATGCCCGGGCAGGCTCGCCCTCAACTTGCCAGGCCGCAGCCAGGACGCTGAGCCACGCCCCCTGGCGCCGGGCCTGGGCAAACCCCCCGGGATAATAGATATATATTGCTGCCCGATAAAAGGGTTTTCAGAGTGCCTGAGTGTTTGATTTGATTAAAGCAACTCGGATGAATTCCAGCTTTTTGTCGCGTCCATTCTTCCAATCGACGTGGGAGCCCCAGCTCCTTCATTGGTGACCTACCGACATGGACACGGCAGTTGCCCTTAAACTGCCTACCTTCTGGGAGGCTCACGCGGCGGTTTGGTTCGCACAGGCGGAGTCCCTGTTCGCCCTGCGAGGCATCACGGCCGACGACACCCGCTTCCACCATGTGGTAGCTACGCTCGGTTCGGCTACCGCGGCCCGCGCCCTGAGCCTCCTCGAGAGCCCGCCAGCCGCTGACAAATACGGCGCGATTAAGAAGCTTCTCCTCGATGCTTTCGCCCTCCCATCGGCGGAACGCGCACGGCGCCTGCTCGAACTGCCTGAGCTCGGCGACACGCGCCCTTCCGAGCGAATGGACTACATGCTTTCACTGCTCGGCGAGCACTCTCCGGCATTCCTGTTCCGGGAGCTGTTCCTCCGTCAGCTGCCTAACCCGGTACGCCTCGCCCTGGCAAGCACGACGATCACAGATCCCCGGGCCCTTGCCAGAGAAGCCGACAAGATCTCCGCCGCAGGACAGCGCATCGCAGCGGCGACATGGGACCCACCGCCGTCCGACGCAACACCCATGGCGCCCGAGCACCCGGCACGGTCGACGGCCGAACTGCCGACGCAATTGGCGGCCGCTACACCGAGCCGACCACCTCCAGCACGACGACCGGGGCCTCCACCTGACCAAGCGTGGTGTTACTATCATGCCAGGTTCGGACAGAAGGCCCGGACATGCCGACCCCCGTGCACCTTCGGCAGGCCGGGAAACGGCCGGGCCGGCGTTCATTACCAGCCATGAGCGCCGGCCACACGGGCAACTTACTGTTCATCACGGATAAAGCGTCCGGACGGCGCTTCCTGTGCGACACCGGCGCCCAACTGAGCGTCATACCCGCCTCTGACCAGGACAGGCAATCCGCGGTTTGCGGCCCCTCCTTGGTTACGGCCAACGGATCGACCATCCGCACCTTCGGCCCGCGCAACGTCACCCTCTGCTTCGGCGGCCAACGCTTTGCTTGGACGTTTGTAACCGCAAACGTGCCCATGGCTCTGCTAGGCGCCGACTTCCTCTGCGCACACGGACTGCTGGTGGACGTCCAACGGCGTCATTTAATCAACGCCGAAACCTTCAGCTCCCTGGTATGCACATTGAGCAGCTCCGCGCCGACCGAGCTGGCATGCACCGTCCCGGCGGCGAACGAGTTTGCTCGCCTGCTCACGGAGTTCCCGGCCCTCACGCGGCCGACGTTTTCGGCCGTCGCAGTACGGCATGGGATCGAGCACCACATACCAACCACGGGCCCGCCGGTCTACGCCAGGGCCCGCCGCCTCGACCCAGCCAAGCTCGCCGTAGCGAAGGCCGAATTGGACGCGTTGGAGCACCTCGGCATCGTGCGGCGCTCCGATAGCGCGTGGGCCTCGCCACTGCACATCGTGCCAAAGCCGGGGGGTGGATGGCGCCCGTGTGGCGACTACCGCCGTCTCAATGACGCTACCACCCCCGACAGGTACCCGATCCCGCATATCCAAGACTTCTCCGCCCGTCTGGCGGGACGGGTCATTTTTTCGAAAATTGATCTCATACGGGGATATCACCAGGTACCTGTCAGGGCGGCCGACGTCCCTAAAACGGCAGTCATCACGCCGTTCGGCTTATTCGAATTCTTGCGGATGCCGTTTGGTCTCAAGAACGCGGCTCAGGCGTTCCAGCGCTTGATGGACGGCGTGCTGCGTGACCTGCCGTTCCTTTTCGTTTACCTGGACGACATCCTCGTCGCCAGCACGTCCCGGGCCGAGCACCTCCTCCACCTCCGAACACTGTTCGGGCGCCTCAGCGAGCACGGCCTCATCGTCAACCCGGCCAAATGCCACTTCGGCACGACGGCCGTTGATTTTTTGGGCCACCACATCACCAAGAACGGGGCCGTGCCGCTGCCAACCAAGGTCGAGGCCATCACCACGTTCCCGCGTCCCCGCACCATAAAGGCCCTGCAGGAATTCCTGGGAATGGTGAATTTTTATCACCGCTTCGTGCCCCGCGCTGCTCAACTCATGCGGCCCCTCTACGAAGCCCTCCGGGGCAAGCCGGCCAAGCACGACATCGCCTGGTCCGCAGCAATGGATGCGGCCTTCCAACGCTCAAAGCGGGCCCTCGCCGACGCAACACTGCTCGCTCACCCGGTGCTCAACGCTCCCATCGCCCTCACCACGGATGCCTCCGACTACGCGGTGGGCGCCGTACATGAGCAATGGGTGAACGGGGTTTGGCAGCCACTCGCTTTTTTCAGCCGGCAGCTCCGGCCGAACGAGCTCAAATACAGCACGTTTGACCGGGAGCTCCTCGGTCTACACCTGGCCGTCTGCCATTTCCGCCACCTCCTGGAGGGCCGACCTTTCACGGCGTTCGTCGACCACAAGCCGTTGGTTTACGCCATGGCCAAGGTCACGGAGCCATGGTCGGCCCGCCAACAGCGCCACCTCTCCGCCGTGTCGGAGTTTACCACGGATATCCGGCACGTCGCCGGCAAAAACAACGCCGTGGCCGACTGTCTTTCCCGGGCCAGCGCGAACGCGGTCCACCTGGGCGTGGATTTTGCGCTTATGGCGGCGGACCAAACCACCGACTCCACGGTGCAAGCCCTCCGGGCGGCGGACACGGGCCTCCGCCTGGCCGACATCCCCTGCGCGGACACTGTCCTGCTCTGCGACGTCTCCCAAGGCCAGCCTCGCCCCATCGTGCCCGTCACCTGGCAACGCCGCATCTTCGCCTCCCTCCACGGCCTTTCCCACCCGGGCCGGAAAGCTTCCCAGAAGCTGGTGTCGGCGCGTTTCGTCTGGCACGGCCTTCGTCGGGACGTCCGCGATTGGACCAGCACCTGCACGGCCTGCCAACGGGCCAAGGTCCACCGACACACCCAGGCCCCGCTGGCACCTTTCACCGTGCCCGAACGATGTTTCGACCACGTCAACGTGGATCTAGTGGGCCCCCTCCCCCCGTCACGGGGGTTCACACACCTGCTCACCATGGTGGACAGGACCACCAGGTGGCCGGAGGCCGTTCCCCTTGTCTCCACCACCACCGCCGACGTGGCGCAGGCTTTCATCGCCACCTGGGTCGCCCGCTTCGGCGCACCGGCGGACATCTCGTCAGACCGCGGACCACAGTTCACCTCCGAGCTGTGGGGCGCGGTCGCCCGCAACCTGGGGGTCAAGCTCCACCGTACTACGGCCTACCACCCCCAAGCAAACGGGTTGTGCGAGCGATTCCACCGCTCCATGAAGGCCGCGCTCATGGCCGGCCTTCAAGACGGCGGTTGGGCCGACCGGCTGCCGTGGGTCCTTTTGGGCCTTCGCACGGCCCCCAAGGAGGACCTCCAGGCATCCACCGCCGAGCTTGTCTATGGCCAGGCGCTACGCGTCCCGGGCGAATTCGTGCCCGACACTACCAGTCCCTGGTCCGCAGCTCACCAGCGCTCGGACCTCCAGGAGGCCGCCCGACGGTTTGCCCCCGTGCCAACATCCCACCACGGTGACCCCCAGTCCTACGTCCCCCCAGCACTCCGCACAGCGGAGTATGTTTTTGTGCGTCACGACGCACATCGGTGGCCACTCCAGCCGCCGTACGACGGGCCCTTCCGGGTGCTGCGACGGGACGACAAGTCGTTCGTCATCGACATCGGCGGCAGGTCGGACCGGATTGCGGTGGACCGTCTCAAGCCGGCGCACGTGGACGTCGACCACCCACCACGGGTGGCCCTTCCGCCGCGGCGAGGCCGCCCCCCGTCCACGGTGCCCCCCACTCGACCACCCACCACCTCACCGGACCCCCTCCCACGACCCGCCAGGGGTCGCTTCGGCCGGGTCATCAGGAGCCCCCTCAAATTACCCTGCCGGTGCAAGTCGATTCTGGGGGGACGTGTGTAGCGGCTGCCGCTGGGTTTTCACAATCGCCTTGCACCTATCAAGGACGCGGAGCGATCACCATGCCGGGCTCGTCCAGGACGCCCGGGCAGGCCCGCGCTCAACTTGCCAGGCCTCGGTCGGGACGCCTGGGCATGCCCGGGCATGCACAGGCAGGCTCGCCCTCAACTTGCCAGGCCACAGCCAGGACGCTGGGTTTGCCTGGGCAAACCCCCCGGGATAATAGATATATATTGCTGCCCGATAAAAGGGTTTTCAGAGTGCCTGAGTGTTTGATTTGATTAAAGCAACTCGGATG